>NC_090895.1:40851134-40878634 GCF_036669925.1 Montipora capricornis | reverse complement strand
ATTGGCTGCGGTTTCTTGATCCAATTGTTCAATCAATAGAGCCAAAAACTTCAAAGTGGTTCAGAATGCGGTGAGGGTGATGCACGGCAGCAATGATCGGAGTATCGAAGATTACTCCATGTCGCTCGGCATGGAAAGTGTGAGGCCACAGTCCAAGAGGAAAATTGGTTAGAATGGCATGGACATTTAGAGAGAAAATTAGAATTCATCGTCAGGTTCTGGCGTCCTCCAAATTTGATCATTTCACGTCGTTGTCAAGACGAGAACGGCAAGGAAGTGTATCGAAATGTAAAACGCACGTGCAGGGCCTGCGTAGCTGTTGTTTTTGCTGATTAAACTTATTGTTATGTGGTGTTCTCGCAGCTGCCGTGGTCCCTGCTTAAGATCCCTAGGGAACTTAAGCAACGAGGACGGCGACGGTAACGAGAACGTCGAGACAGAGGACACAGTTTTTCCCAATACGGACCGACCAAGGCCGGTGAATAACATTTTTATTTATTTCTAAATTCTATTTTGAGAAGGTAGGAGAAATTATTAAGAAAAAGTGGCGTTGTTCTCTTTATCCTCTTCGTTTGGGTAATAAAATTCGCTTTCACTGTGATAGCAGAATCCATTGTTTTTTTATGAGAAAGTTGAACAATAACACTGCACTATTGCAAAAAACAATTAAGACAAATTGAAACTTCGCTCTTTTCAATTCGCAACTTCACTCTGCGCTTAGTGTAGTTGGTTACCATGACCGTGGTCAGGAGATAGGAAAATATTGGGCGCTCCCGGAACCAATCAGATTGCAGTATTCTCAGTATACCGCCCGCTCACGATCAAAGAAATAAATAAATTCGCGTTATTGGAATCACTTCGTGACTATTTCAACCTTTTTAAGAAGACAAGGGGGTAGTCGTTGCTCAAGAATGACACTGGTCGGAATGGCGCTTAATTTTATGGGAGAAAATGAAAATTTATCCTCAAATGCTGACTTTCTCATAAAACCTGAACTTTGACTATTTCACGTTGTTGTTTTCCTGACGACGGCAAAGAAATAGACAAAAGTGAAAAACGCACGTGCAGGGCGTGCAAAGCTATTGTTTTTGCTCACTAAATGTGCACGTTTGTGGCGTTCTCGTTGCCGTCGCCGTTGTCGTTGCTTAAGTTCCCTCTTCTCTATTACATGCGATTACGTGAGCCGATTTACTTGAACTTAAACACTGGAGGTATTTTTATTATTATTTTTGACAAGATGGTGATTTTTTTTTGATTTGGTGATTATCATTTTATGTTTTCATCGCTCAGAAGTGTGTACATGATGTTTCTACCCCTGAACGGAGCGCATCGACGCCTGTTGACTTCAGCTACTCACAACTCGAAAAGGAAGGAGTCATTTCGCACGGGGATTGGAGTCAACGGTTGACTGAAAAAAGGTGACTTAAAATCACTTGTTGTCGCAGTCGCCCTTCATGAGATTTCGCCCTTACAAAAGCGATAACATATAAGAATGCTGGTTATACTGATCATCCTCGTTTTAGAGCAATTGTTCTTTGCACGCATTCATTCAAACGACTGAGTGAAGTTGATGGTTATATGGATAAAGTTCACCCAGCATTACAGAAAAGATTAAGTTTGTCCCTTCAACTGTCACTTGACTGTTCATTAGCTGTGGTTACTCACACCTTGAGTTTGGGGCTTTCCGGAGGGTAAGTGGCTTGGGTTTGCTTCAGCTCAGGTTTCGTGTTCCCCTTGGGGATGCGGTTACACAGTAAAATACTCCCCTCAGGGTAAAATAATAGGACGGTATAATTAATATAATTAGTGATCTTCGTGTACTAGCTACGTTCTGCTTTATTCTTGGCCAAGCCACCTCAGGGAGCAGATAAACCGTACTTTTCAGTTCAGGAACTGTCATGGGAAGATTTTTTGTTCTTTTTTGTGTATCCATGGAAATAGCCCAAGGGCAGTTTCGGTCTAGGGAAAGCGCTTACACACAAAAACGCAAGGGCCACGGATCAATAGCCCATGAGGCGGAGCCGAATGGGCTATTGCCCCGTGCCCCTCGAAGGCGAAGGGTCTAATTGTTTTAGTATCACCCAACTTGTCGGACAGAAAAAACAATAATAAAGGTAGCAAATGCAAGTTGAAAATATATTTATTTGGGAATAAAACGAAAGAAAAGCGTCACGCTTTTCGCTACTCGTCTAGTAGCGTAGCCAATCAAAATGCTGCATTTGCATTAGTCCACTAGTTGGGTGTAATACTAATACTCTTTGTTTGTCCCTCCAAAATTTTGCATAAGCATTGTTTCCTATTTCTCTTGGGACCATTGTAAGTCTCAAGAGAAAATAAACACAATGATTATGCAAAATTTTGGAGGGACAAACAAAGAGTATTGTGGTATTTTTGATACTGGGTAATATTTGGGAGTGCCCAGCGCTAATATGCACTCTGTTTGTTCTATTTACACACTAAAAATTTGCCGTGCCGTGCCGTGCCTGAAAAACATCGGTACGGTACCGAGATTTCGGAGTGACGTGCCAGATGTTTGTGCTAGTGCAAAGCCGGCTCAAGTGTTGGTCCAACAGAAGTTTGAACCCACGATCTCTCGGACAGTAGTCCTCACCACATAAGCCAAGCAGTCAGCGAACTTTCGATTTCAATTCATTCTTAGTACCGCCTGTGCAATGTACATCGTTTGTTTGTTTGGTCACCAGTTATACTTGTGGTTGACGAATACCATTGCTAAACATTGCAGCGTTTTTGTGCCATTCCTTTGAGTTTTATCCTCTCATAAAAAGCCTTTGCAACAGCCAGTGTTGCTATTTTAGTCCCATGAAGGAGCCTGTTTCCACGGAAGCTAGGTCAAAGTGGTTGCACTGTCAAATTTGTATTGCGGTCCTGTCTGATTATCTTCTTTTTTTTTCGTTTCTTTTTCCTTCAGAAGACCTGATTTGACAATAACAATCGCTTGTCCAGAACCCGGTGTTTACCAAATGACTCTTCGAAACAGAGGTAAATAATTTCTTCTAGGGATTAATTCTTGAACATCCTAACCGGAAATGAGAAATACTCAGATTTTACCTCAGTTCGTAAACACCCTATTAATTTTCCGATTAGGGTGCATGGATGGCGTAGTGGTGAGAGCGCTCGCTTCCCACCAATGTGGCCCGGGTTCGATTCCCAGACTCGGCGGCATATGTGGGTGAGAGTTTGTTTAGTGGTTGTCCGCTCTACTCCAAGGGGTTTTTCCCCGGGTACTCTAGTTTTCCCCTGTCCTCAAAAACCAACAATGTTCCCAATTAGTGCTACAGCGCTAGAGGACAAGACACTTAAATAAAGTTATTTTCCTTTCCGATTGCCGTCAAGTTACCACTGTCACATAGTTAAATCGGTCTTTTGCAGTTAGTGATCACATGGTACAAAAACCGCCATGCTGTAGAGCGATTTGCCCACTGGGACATCTTAACCAAAGAGAATTTAAATGAAGTTGCTTTGTTTTAGATGTCCTAATGTGCTCTTGCTCTCCAGCATGGTGGTTTTTGTAGCATGTGATCGCCAGCTGCAAATAGCCCATTAGAAGCTTGAAAGCTTGTTTCGAAGATGAGAACAAAGCCAGCGAAAAGAAAGTAAGTCAAAAGGCGTTATTTATTATAACGACTACAACAGCTTCTGGTTTTGGTACAGATTGCGTGTCTGAAGCGCCGGGTGGGGTGGGGGGCAATTGGCATTGCTAGGAGGGGCCGCTATAGCTGTCTGAACTCTCGTCAAGACAGACACCAAGCTAAAAGGAAAACGGATACTTTGTAGCTGGGAACAATGATACGCAAAATGGAGTCGTTTAAAAGGATTGCGAGTCATTTATTGTCGAAAACAGTGTCGAGGTGGCAAGAGCATTTTCTTACTTAAAGCATGATTTTTAACAATTCTGGTGCTGGATTTACGGAAACCTTCGTGGCAGCACCCTGGAACAACCGGATCAGATTGTTTAAGGACCAAGTCGTCGTAAATAACTATTCACCAGACTTGGGAGCTAAAGTCCATGACACTGCTGTTGTTTTTTTTGCAGGCGATCCTAAAACAGATCACGAAGTTCGTCTCAATCTAGAAGAATTACTGGAACTACAACACCTTGGAGAACCGGTCAGTCGTTTATCTTGATTATTCAAACTGTAGGTCTTTTGTTTTAAATGGAAACCTTCTCTACTTGGTAGAGTAGTATTCGGTTGGGTGAAGGGGCGTCTCTGGGTTGAGATTTGGTGGGTGGCTCACAATGTTCGGAATTCAAAGTTTAAACTTTTTTGTTGTTAATAATTGGTTTTTACATTGCTGCTTCCAATAATTAAGCCATAGATATTATCATTACGCACCCCCCCCACCCCCTTCCCAACAAAAGACAATATTTGCACCGGCTTCTTCCTCAACACCTTAAACCACTTTCATAATGGCGGCCAAATAAAATGCTCTTTTGTTTTAATGCTAATAAGCCTTTCTAGCGTCGCTTCGACGAGCAAATTTCAAAAGAATATTTGTTTAAAAATGAGGGCAGTAGGTCTAATTAACGTAAAGACTGAAGAATGTAAAAGTGGGAAAAACCTTAAATAACAATGACCACAACCAGGTTTTCTGAGCCCGCGAGACTGAGTACCCCCAGCAAACCATTGTTTTAACGAAAACCGCTGGTCAGCAACCTGGTTCTGGTCATTGCTGTCTAAGGTCTTCCTAAAAGTGGTTGCTATTGATGGTTTGCGTGTGACGTCACAGCGGCCATGTTGGTGTATAAAACAATGCAATATAATGTCTTTTGGGAATTGTAATCTACTGTTATGCAGAACTTGTGGGGCCATTTTCTATTGTTTTGTACACCAAGATATCCATCTCACCACGTGGATGCAAACCGAGAATTTATGAAAGTGGTCCATTGTGTTGGGTGGGGAGGGGAGATTAGAGGGGATATTCTTGTCCTGTGACCTAGAAGGACAAAAAAGGTCTTCCCTCGTTTTGTCCAGAATTGCAGATCAACAGGGCTAACCGAAAAGTTTAAGAGTCCATTTCGGTGAGACACTCCTGACGAAGAAAACATCTTGCCTTCGACTTCTTCGAATTGAAGTATTCGTTGAAACTTGCTGAAGGTTTAGTTGTTTGCAACTTTCCAAGAACGAAGGTCCTTTCTTTTATTCCGGTATTAAATAGATAAACTTGATTTTGCGTAAGCGTGAAAGGGAAAAGCTTTGTCTTTTTGTTCAACTGGAATGCTGCTTTAAATAAACGAATAGAGAAACTCAATTTCTTTGTAGGAATGATGTTGACCCAGAATTTGTGTCAATATATCCGTTGCTCGTAAAACCCTTCATAAGGACAATTTCTGAAAATTTTGCCGAAACATTAATGTCAAGTCGAATTAATGATTCCAAGTTCGAGCAAGGCCTAACACTACTGTGAAGTTTTATATACCCAATTATTCCATCAGAAATCAACCCTAATTGGTTTGTTGATAAGCTCATAACTTTTGCTCTACCCTTTGTGCATGCGCGCTTTGAATTAGTTCATCGACTTGTTTCTGCATGGCGCAGAACAGTGATTTGGTATGTTAATTCCTCGCGTTAAGTTTTTCAGACTGTGAAGGTCATTCTCTTTGTGTGTTATAGACAATGCCATCTTTTCAGCCAGATCTTTAAGCTTCTTCCAGTCGATAATTTTTTATAGCGGCACTTCATTAATTCTTTGTGGAACTGAACTTTCAAGAATCGTGTCCATTTTAATGCTAATCAGTTCGGCCACTGTGATCTATTTCAAGCTCTGATATTACCCCAGTAATTTGATGTTGTTTAATGTACTGATCGTGCGTTTTGTAAGAGTTTTGTTTAAGCGCACGTGTGTTAACAATGATTTCTCGCCGATATTGACCCAAAGAACGATTCATCGTGTGACATTGCGTAAGGCGAGCTGAGTCAGCAAGCCGGTGGAATATTGCTAAGTACGCTATAATGATTCACTCTGCGTCATTCTACACTTGTCGGAGATATTCCCCGACGTACGGTAATTAAAAAGGGAACCACAAGTATCTTGGGCGTATTTTACGTTCCAAATTCCGGATTGAAGAGAAATATCCAGAACTGCAGTCAGCGGGCAGTCAGGCATGTTGTGTGAAAATTTCACGGATTTGCCCAAAGGTCGCTGTGACATGGTTAACAGGAACAGTGACTCAATTAGGACCAAACAAAAACAGCTTGAAAAAACGCATTTACATCAATGGAGGCGAAAAGTCTACAAATTAAGTGTTGTTGATAAGGAGTACATTAGTTTGTCAAAGCTACTTTTTTTAGCCCACAGCTGAGTAAAAAAAGAGTGAAATGATTGGAATTTGAAAAAGTTGGCGAACTGAACACTCACGAGTTTCACTTTATTTCAATATTTTACGCATCGTTTTTAAAAATAGCCATAAACTTGGATAGGTGATCTTACTAAAATTCACGTATCTTCAATTTCCTTGGGTTTGTTGGTGGAAAACTTATTCGTGGGAGTTACAGTATTTTTGTTATGAGATAACCTAGTTTTCATCATACAATCTCGGTTATCAGCTCGTATACCTTAGTTTGACCTTATATGGTAAATGATTGCGCTAAGCGTTGCTAAGCTGAAAACGTTTTCGCCGGAAAGCGAAATTTTTCTCTGAATAAAGCCAAAACTGAAAAAAAAATTTTTTGTAGAAACTTTGGATCAATTCCGCCGTTTAGAAGTACGCGAAAAGGCAAGAAATGTGTTTGTGATTTGCCTACGTCTGTCTGACCACAAGGTATTACACAACATCGCATCATCATCAAGTTTTTTCGATTTCGCTCGGATTTTCTCTCTTTTTTTGCTCGCATTTACTACTTCCGCTTGTT
The DNA here is from genome assembly GCF_036669925.1 of Montipora capricornis. Taxonomy (NCBI): domain Eukaryota; kingdom Metazoa; phylum Cnidaria; class Anthozoa; order Scleractinia; family Acroporidae; genus Montipora; species Montipora capricornis. The sequence goes on along the minus strand of NC_090895.1, from coordinate 40,871,762 downwards.
GGATATGAGACTGGTTATAGCCAACTCGGCGCTACGCGCCTCGTTGGCTATTTACCATCTCATATCCCAACGCGCGCTCATGGAATAATTGTTAGTTATTCACCTCAGAGCAACTCGCGTGGGATTTTTGCCCGAAAATATCGTAACCGTCGCAAGAATAGAGTTAAAATCACCTTTTTGTGCTATATTATCTCACTATTTTAGTATAAAGTAAATTCCGCGGCTCGGCAAATATCCACCACTCGCTACCGACACTGAGGTGAATAGTTGTTAAATATTGACTGGTGTTTTTCCAAAATCGTGATGCCTCATCTCGTCTTCGTAGCCCTGTAAATCGTTGAGTCATTAATCTGCACTTTAAAATATTTCCCCAAAAATTTCTTCCGGCTGAAGCCGACTCTGATATATTTTCAAGGAGGCTCGTTCAAGGATTTGTGCTTCTGTCTTTTCAAGCATGGAGTTTTGCTTTTGGAGCAGCAATATCGTTGTCATTGCTTTTGGCTGTATTGTGCTGCTGCTGTGTTTGTCTTTTTAAGTATTTTGTTTTCGATCTTTTTGTGACACTCGCATGAAAATTTGAATTGCCCATCAAAATAGGAGTCATTGTCGACAAGAATGTTCATGTAAAACGACTGGCGAACTCTGCGAACATATTAAAAACGTCAATTTTTTTGTGGGGGAAGCGAGAGGGAGTTACCAGTGATGTGTTTCAAAAAATATTTCCGGCTTCAAATACTTAAGTCTTGGTGCCCATAGAGGGGAAGGGTTTTATGTCGTAAAAGGAAAAGTATCCTCATATGCAGAAAACAATCAGACGTTTGCTCTTGGAGTTTTTGGCAAAACTCTTTTGATGCTACATCCCCGTCTCATTTGTCAATAATCCTAAGAAAAATGGAGATACGTTTTTTCGTTATTCAGTTACAATCTTAGCACCTATACCTTTGTCTCACAAAGCTAAGCGTATATCTTCTCTTGACGCGGAATGTAGTGCTCCAGTCCCCAGTTGTCAAAAGGAGGACAAGTCGCTGTTCTCGAGAGGCCATGACTTCGAGCGTACAACTTCATTTTGATTTTCCCGCGAAACCAGACTTTTCCAGCCAATCACAAGTCTTGCGTGAGAAATTATTAACTATGAGAATGAGAATAGTCACTCGTGCCAGCCAAATGTTATTTAAAAACGGTGCCTATTATTGTTATTGCGCATACGTTCTGCGCATCTCGAGATACTCGGATTTCCTATCGGTGATGCTTACTAATACAGGGATATTTTTGCTCGGTTTCAAATTATGCAGAGAAAGTAGATCTTAGTAAGTACTATTGGTATCTAAAAAGAAAATTACGGCCAACCATGCATTTTTCAGAGATAATTTAGCTTCAGTTTGAGAAAGAAAGCCATACATGGCTTTGTATTTTGAAGCTTTTGACAAATATTGTATATGAATTATCTTTGGTGACTCGGGGATATTCGGAAAAAACCCGAGTTCTTCTCTGCAGGAATCGAACCTACGACCTTGGCTTCGGATTACTAGTTTTGATGCTCTACAGGCCACTGAAGTATAGGAGACTAGGGGAGCCAGGCCATGAAACAAATACAATGGTTCATGTGACATTTATCCCACTATACTGGTAGGATCTAAATTGTCGAAACTTTTGAAATAAATGAGATGGAAATTGTGTAAGGGAACGGACCCCCTATCATAATTTTTTAAAACGCGAAGCTATTTTAAGTTTTCGTTTCCAATGCCGCGCCTTTTAGAAATTTTATTACGTCATTACAATTGACCAATTAGGTGCCTCTCTAAAAATAGCTGCGCAGCTAAAATTCGATTTTAGAAAACTATCATTGGAAGCGGCCCATGTATGAGGGATCCGCTCTCTTACCTTATCCTCTCTTGCCCCGGTTGATGAAATGAAGGTAAAAATAGCAAGCAATGAGATGTTAATTAATAACAGGCCTAAATACGAACTCGCAGTAAACCAATTCCTTCCGGCTTCAGGGATAACACCCTTGGTGGAGCGGATAGTAGTGTAATTGCAAGGTCATGGAATTACGGCCATTTAAAGCCATTATTTTCCCAGACTACTTGACCATTGCTTAGCACCTTGAACCATTTTTTTGTAGTCGGTTGTGAAAAAGTGATTAAAACAGAAAGTGCGTCCGAAGAATGAATTTGTGTGCTTTGTCCACATTGACATTGTCTTACCAAAGCAAGAATCACGTTTCTCGGAGTCAAATTATTCTTGGAAGACCCTAAAATAAATGATAAATAATTGTGGTCAAGTTTAGAAAGAGGTGTTTTGAGATATCTTGCATTCATTTTGTAAAACAACCATACGGTTGATAACGCAAAGTAACAGTCGTGTGTTTTCGTACCATTATTTGTGAATGAAATACCATAGGGGAAAGCAGTGATAAGCCAGTTGCCGTACAGATAGTTCTTTCTTGTGTAACAATGAGTATTAGAATATTTTTCAGTAATCCTATGAGGAAACCTGAAATTTCCTGCATGTTTGAGGGACGTAACTGTTTTCTCGTAAGCGTCGAAATTGCAGTCAGATTTTTGTATTGAGGCTTTATTCAACAAATATGGTAAGCCATTTGGAGAGAAACGCGTGAATCGATCCGTAAAAAATGTAATAATGATAATAACAAAATGATAATAATAATAATAATAATAATAATAATAATAATAATAATAATAATAATAATAATAATAATAATAATAATAATAATAATAATAATAGTAGCAGCATGAAATAGGATATTGCTTTTATGAAACACACGATGTTTTTGAAGACAATACATGTTTCGGATGAGGCATTATCTATCGTCAGTTGTACAGTGAGAAATAAAATGAAAATATGCAGAACTTCTCAGGTGTGAACTTCCACAAGCTCCAATTGAAAATCAAGGAAGCCATGCACATCCTTTGAAAGCAGCCGTGGTCAAACATCTGAATTTATCCCTTTCATATTACTTAATCTTCTTTCTTAGCTTAAATAGTTTTACTTTTTTTTTGGGGGGGGGGGGGGGTTCGCGCCTTCATCCTTAATTATTCTCGTTAATATCTCACTTTGTTAAACTATTTATTGTATATTTTCATTTTATTTCTCACAACTGACGATGTGACGTGTGGTTCATCAAAGTATTATTATTATTATTATTATTATTATTATTATTATTATTATTAGACTATTGACAAAAGGCTACCAGAGGTTTCTTGTAAGAGGATTATCACTTCCTAAATTTCCTTGTTTGCATGAGAAAGCTTTCCTAATTATATTCTAATCATATTGAAAACCTTAGTACTGTAAGGTTTGTTTTTGACAGTTAAGTAATATTTCTTGTAAGTAGTCTCAGGTCAATATTGTTCTCTTAAGCAGTTGTCTGCAGAACACTTCGGTTCATTGTATTAATGTGCACTTCGCTTTTGGATAATTTGCCACTTACAAATAAGACGTATTTGCAAAAAACCTTTTTGTAACCTTTGTAAAAAGCTTTGGAATAATTGTCAACAAATATAGATGCATTCAACATTGATAGCTTATTCAAGGGAACTGCAAATTGCCTCCTAAAAGCCTTTTACGAAGAGAGGATTTTGATGTTTCTGCGCTATGATGAAGTTGACGTCATTCAATTCTTAGCGAAATAGAAATGTTTCTCGCCGAAGCGACAAAATGGTGGAAAACTGGTCTAATTTGTATAGAAAGTATTTAAATTGTCTCGTGGTGTGTTGAAAGCCTGTGAATGGTCTCGCAAAGAACAAAACGTTCTAGGAGGTTGTAATGTCCGCCATCGGAAAATACACAAGAACAATTTGAAATACTTTTATCCGTTCTTTTGTTTAGCTGTCTTGCGCACCGAAGATTTTTCCTAACAAAAGCAACTTTAAATCGGCGACTTTCAATTAGCTGGCTAATCTTTTGTTTCTAAAGACTTGTTTGCAGTGAATCTTCTTTTGGGTCCATTCACTCGATATAAAGCAAGCTAGAGTTTTATTGTCCGCCAGCAAACACAGCACACAATACTTCACTTGAATGCACGTCATTCGCTATCAAACAACATAATAAGCATTTTGTGTTCTTCATCAAAATAGCTTTTACGATGATTTCAGATGCGAATGCTTTTGTGTCAGCTAGGCTAAAACGATGCGTCTCCTTATTATGCGTTTTACTTTTCTCGTGTAGTCCTCGAGTAAGGTTTTTTATGAGTGTCGCGGAACAGGGATTGTTTGGTGGGAATACGGAAGAGGAAATCCCTTTCATACCGGTAAGGCAAACTGATATTTGTGTTGAATTTATAGGCCGTGCGCAATGCCTACGTCACGGCGATAATCAGCCGAATTTGAGAATGAAGCTCTTAGATTTGAAGACTTTTGAAGTGCGATCTTACGATGAAAGCCCGAGTACTCGAAAAGTTTTGCCTGGCTTCTTTGAGCATAGTTCTCGAATCAGGATTTATCGATTTTTATGCGATATAAGTTCAAAACATAGCTGTTATCGCGTTAGCCTTTTTCAAGGAAAACGAAGAACTCGACTGATCACTGCAAGGAAGTTTGAGCTTTTGAAATTCCGTGCCATTTCAACGTAGAATAAAGTTTTAATCTAATGAGTGCGCGAAGTTCTTGTTAAACGATTTAACATTGTATCTGCGGGAGCCTATCGCAGACTGAGATTTTCGCTTGGCTCCCTCGTGTGGGCCATTGTATGGAATGGCTTAGCTCTTCATTAAGCCGTTTTATATTGCTGAAGATATCCCGCATCGACCGGGGAATACCCTGGAAAGGAAACCACACGCGAATTATTAATTTTGTTTCTTTATTTCTCAATGTGGCGAAACCGAAAACCCACATTTCAGCATTGTGAGAAGAAACTCGCTATTTAAATAATTTTACGTGCGACGTCTCCATGTACGAAAGTTGAAACTTGCCGTAAAGGATACCCCAACTTTGCAGGGCTCATTTGTAACCATAGTCACGGTGTTGTCATGTCAACAGAAAAAGCTTGCTGTAAAATGACGAATATTGACAGTCTTCGTAGAACTTCTTTATTTTACTGAAAATTTATCACTTCATTGAGACTTTTTGATATGAAAATGCCAGCAAATATCTAACCACTAATTAAATAGGATGCTGGCAGCTACGGAACCCTAATTTGAGGCTCGATGTTTCCAAATTAGGACAGCTTTGGCCGCTTTTTGTCGATATTTGTACAGATGTTAGTGCGAGGGGAAAGATCTTTTGTTGTTTCCTTGCTTTTTGTTTGTGGAGTTTCCCTCTTTCTTTTTATTTTTTAAAACAAATCAAGAATTCTACCCAAACTTGATTAAATTAGGTCCAAACAAGCTAGCCGCCTCGGGGAAAGGGAAATTTAATTGTGTTTTTCGGAACTTGGCGTGGAAGAATCGCAGCATTGCGATTGTGTACCCTTGGGGTCAATGTTAAAAAACGTATTCTAACGAAAATAGTGTTCTTGAACTGCGATATTTCCCTTCCTGTCGAAAGTGCTTTTCGGATGAAAAGAAAACGAGCTCCAGTGTTTGGTACGTGCTGTCCTAATCAGTCACAAACGTGCTTTGAATCTCGTTGCTTTTTCTCATTGAATATTGAAATAAAGGAACTGAAATTCTTCTCTCAAAGGCTTGTCGAACTCCAAAGACGGTTTTAACTCTGGGAATTTCCCTTGATTTTGAATAAAAGATTTTAATCAAATTTCGTTGCCTTTGCCTTGAGAGTATTTTGCCAATACCTTTAATTTGATTCTTCAATTGTGAAGCTTCATCGAGGTTTAAGTTTTGATTTTTTTTCGTTTAATAAAGAAATGTGGCTGGATCTAATTAACTTGTGCTAATAAAGTGAACAGTCCTTTCCCGAGTGACACATGGGCAAAAAAACAAACCTAACATATCAAAAACGCTGTCCGCTTTAATCCAATGATATTTATAAGAGAGTTTAATAATTTCTGACTGCCGCATAGAAATTTCATGATATTGAGTTTAAATTACAATTTGCACCGCTAATTTATTTTTGTGGTTTAAGGTCCGACCGTAAGTGTCTTGAGTGAGTTTAGTTTTTAAGGAAATTAATTGCTAGCGGTGTTTTTTCCCCTCTGATTTCCGTCTGCCTTACTTCTTTGAACAAACCGTTTCTTTTCCGGTAGCTTGAGAGTTTCTACACTTATCGTGCCCTCTTCGGAATCACAAATTTTAACTTCTCAAAACAAATCATGTTTCTCATTAAGTCAGCAATAATCGTAGGACTTGCGTTTTCTTCAAATTCTTTTTCGTGGTATTGTGATGCAAAATTTAAGGCAGGTCCGTTTGAAAATGTACTTGTTAATGTTTTCCTTTTTTTGTTGAATATCGAGGTATTCATTAAAAATGTGGTATTATTGCTAATGTCGATCATCACAAGTTCTGATGTTCCCTTCTTATGCTCGCATCTGAAATAAAGAAATTTATATTTCAGAAATCATTTATTTTTTTCTTGTCGTGAACTCAAAACATTTATTTGTATCTGAACACTAAGAACATACATGTATATGAAGACCCTCGGGCCTGTTCATTTTTTTCGTAAAGATTGAGCCATGGAAAAGTCTGTGTATTTAGCGATATTTGCACGCCGTGATGTCACTTGCTAAGCGTGTTGATTTCTATGAAATATAATCACATATCAAAACTCTTGTAGCTGTACATTTAAATGCTACATGTAGGTTAAAGTAGAGATGCCGCTCTTTACGTTATCTGTACGCCATGATATCGTGTTATCCCACATGCAACACACACCAGTTTCAGACTTGCATGAAAGCGTGTGGCTCTTCCATACACGTGTCAGATCGCCTAGTCAAACGGGCTTTCCATTGTGTAGCTTTGCCCCAGGTGCTTGGAACGGTGACCGCACTGCCTTTGTGTTTTCCTCACACGTTATAATCTTCTGAATAGCTTGTTTATCGTGCTTTCTTTGAAATAAATCAAGCGATTTGGCTTTTCCAGTCGTATCGACTGGTATCTTGTTATTATTTATCTCTGGATGTAACATCGCGTTAAGCTTATTGCGGCTTTCATCCGTTCTCGTTAACACCGTTTGCGTCGAACAGCTTTTTTGGCCGAAAGTTTGCGTCGAGACTTCGCAGGTTATCGCGGCAGAACACGTGGCGTCGGCTATCAGGAAACGTGTTTAGTAAGTCCTTTTTTTTTAATCATGTGGGAAATTTGAGTTCCATCAAGCAGTATCTTTTTTTCTTTGTTCCATCCGTCCTTTTTTTTGTCGTCTAAGTTTCAAAAAGCGGATTTTCCTTTTGCCGCTAGTCTCATTTGACGGTAATTGGACTGCTTTTCGCCTTCGCGTTTCGGTTGCTTCGAAAGTGGTCGATATAAGCCGCGTGCCGCGGTCTGTACGTGACCATAACAAAGCTGATGTTAGCCGCTTAGAAATTGATATTTTCTTGGGAGGTCATATATTTGGTATTAATGATGTGTGTGGTTGAGTAAAATGAGTTAAATGAGAGAAACTTGATCCGTACTCTTTTATCACATCGTTAGCTCTTGCTTGGAAACCAATATTGGCCCACGGCAGGTAATTAATCTTTCATAAAACGAGCCCTTCGACATCGGATGGAAAAACATACGTTGCTTTTACGGGTTCGATCCAGTTCATCTTTTACTCACACTTTTTCCGTATAAAAAGTTTATTTGCTCATCTTGAGTCAACTCTAGTATGTTTTTTCGTTTTCTTTTATGATCATTAGATCGCTGACTTTAATTTGCATGATCTTTTCCTTAAGTTTACGAGTAGAGAAAATTGATCATTAAAAGCTCAATTTTTTTTAAACGTGTATTGCCAATGAACTGTCCATCACTGAAGCTTTTCGTTGTTTGCTTAGCAGAAAAAACGTTTTTCCATGTTTTTTTCTCCCCTGTTTTTTCGCAGTTTTCAGTTAGTTAAGATTGAACGATTTTAAGCAGACAATTTTGAGGTGCTTCGACGACAACACAAATATATAATGTGGTCAAACCTTATCAGTTATTAAGTACAGCTAAAAGGTCTTCTGGGCTCACCGCAATTAACATGGCCTTTATCGACGGATAATAACCTAGAAACTCACTTAGGAACAAGCTAAAAGCACATATTTCAAAGTCACTGTAAAAATTGTGTTTTGAAGTCATGGGTGACATAAGCCATTGACGTCGATGATTTCGTTCGACGAGCCAATTCTATTAAGTTCGTTTTGATTTTACATCCAAGTTGAATTTAAGCAACAAAGAATCGCCCAGAGGGAAATATCCGACTTTGGAATATTAATTAACCGCGTAGATTTTTCAACATGCAAAATAACTGTACTTTGAGTGTTGAGTCTGATCATGTGTGTTGTATATAACATTGTGCCTTTTCCATAGGCTTAGTATATATATTTTTATATTTCTTTTTTCACACACTGCCCAAGGAACTAACGTGTAGGTGACGAAACTGCAGACTGCAATGAAGCGAGTGATTGAAGATTATAAAGTGACCAGGACGAGAAACGTTTGCCCTTTGAAAATAAGCGAGACTTTTTATGATCTATGGGGATACAAGTAGAGGCATGGCCTCGGTGATAGATTTTTTTCTGGTGGTAACTGCAGAATACCCGACCACTGTTGAAGCAGATCGTATAAAGATCGTTGTTTAAAAAATACACTCTCAGAGACTCTCCATCGGGGTACAGCGCCTCTTTTTCTTCTCGGCTAGAGAACTACTATCCCTTGCGTGTATGCACTCTTCTTACGGCCCGAAAACAAACCATTTTCCACGTTTGTTGTTTTAAGCAATGATTCTTTTTTGAGGAGCTTGATTGTCCACCTCGACACTTTGTCGCATGATTTTAAAACTTTACGTAAATTTACGAAGGAGGAGTAGAAAACTGTTTCTACACCTTGCTCAGTATGCATCCGTTTCATAATTGTTTAATTTCCGATGAGAACTTTTCGATTTTGCCTGAAGACAGGTTTATTGATTTCAAGTCTGCAGGCGTTAAAATTTTCTTGGCTCCAAATGGGGTGATGTGTCTGAAGGTTTGACGCACCAGCCATAATTTTTCTTTTACATTATGTTTATTTTTGCTGCTGGCGTTTTGAAATAACCAATAGACTGTATTGTCAAAATCTGTCCACACCTTCACGAACACTGCCATATTTCCTCTCAATACAGCCACTTGAAAATTCGATCTTGTCGCACGAATTACCTGGATAAACTTTCTTCGAAGTCGTTGCCTTGGAAATTTTGTGACTGGTGAATTATTCTCAAACTTGCCGCCCTTATCAAAGACGTTAGAGTCATTTCATTTTGGTCTTTTCCCAATGGGTTCCATTCATCCTCTTGGGAAATTTTCTTCGCCTTTGGTTGCTTTCTTTTACTGTAGTTGAGTAGGTTTTGAAAATCGACAAATCAATTGGGCTTTTGTCTGCGGAAGCACAGTTGACCTTAAGCTATTCATTTCGTATTCCATTTTTTAAAATTTTTTTTGAGACGCTGGCGCGCTTTAGCGTTTCATAGCGAGTCTCGTGAACTTAGACGCAAGTATATAGGCGAACATTTTGGCACCGTAGGGAGATAATGAGTGATTTGGAGCCATTTCATTTGTAGGTTTGCACATTTTGTTAGTATTAAAATCCTCGTGATTTTCTAAGACTGTGTCATAACATTGCGTCTTTATAATGTTTTAATTGTGTAGTGGTGTCTTGAGTGAGAGAGTGTTTTTGTAAGTATCTTCGTCGTGCATTAATATCATTAGTTTTCGACTGCTATATTTTTTCAGTTTGGTATGTGACATGCTTGAAAATGCGAGATTGATTCTTCATAGCCATAAATGGTTGAAACAAGAAATATATATAATCTTATCGACCGTTATCTCAAACAGGGAATTTAACGTTATAATAATAGCCGACACAAACAGAATGTGTTTTTTAACCCTCCAACAGCAATTCTATCGCTTCAAATTAAGGGAAACACCGTAACCTAGCTGTATGTTGATGTGCGAAATTGTAGAAGGAATTTTTAAAAAGCTATATTTTAAGCGACCCTTTGGCAGGTCGCACCAGTGAAGATTTTGCGTCCGTTTAAATTGTCAGAAACGTTTTTTAAACAATTGTTGCTTGACTCTCATATATCTAGCGCCGGCAATAATACCGGAATATAATGTTTCGCGTATGAAATTTATTCAAGGCATTAAGACTAGATTTTAGCCATTCTACATCGCAGTTTTAAATTATGCCCACACGTGTAAAAAGTTATTAATTTTTTTTCTAGCAGATTATCTTACAAATAAATTAAGTCTATCTGAACGAAGCGCTGTCGCAGAACTCTTCAATATAATTTAACAAAGTTTCTTCTTGAAGAAGGGTGTTGTCTTCACTGATATCCAATTCCAGGTTTGTTCATCAATTTGCTCTTCGATCTCCGTACGTTTTAGGAATTTTCCGCGGTGTGAAAATGTACTTGATTTCGCGTTAACTTGCTCGCGTTAAATTCCTCAATTACTTGGGCCTTGGATGTTATGACAGCAACCTTTGTACAGTGTAGTTGTAATAATTGGTTTACAATACGACACCATCTTTCAAGTTTCGAGGGGTCTTTACTTAACTTTAATTGGGAACTGTTCCTTACATCTCATTCCTGATTATATTCCAATTTTGTTGGGATAAAAAAGGTTTCTTTTTTTGCACTGTTGCCTCTCAAACTAAAACAGTTAAGATCTTTTTTTTTTAAATGTTACTAGAGACAAGTTTTCGTTCCTAAATCATAACTAATAATCAAAACGATTTTTTCTGTTGGCTTTTTTAGTTTTGCATGCAATTAGCACTGGGCTTCGTTAAAGATCACACTTTATAATTTTTATGTGAACTCTGATACGTGATTTCATGGTCAGTAAATAATTCCAGGTTCGAATTTCAAGAATATGTAAAATTCCTCTCGCTGCTTATTGTTGATTTTGTGTTTTGATTAATAACTGATTTCTTTTAATCTACGATGTGTATCGTTCTACTGGCTTTATTACCTCCAACGCCAGCCTTTGGTGCAGAAAAAGCTAATAAAAAAATCTCCGTCCTATTAGCAGGCTATGTAAAATGTCTGATGAAAACTGTTTTTAACCTGTTTTTTGTATTCTAGCTGTTCTCCAAAAATTTTGCTTTGTATTCGAAAAATTTAACTCTCATAATGCTGCGGTTGTAGATTTTATTTCTGTGTAGTTAAAGTTAAAAGTTAAATTTAGAACCCTCAAACTTAATCCTTTCTTCTACCGCTTGTTGATGTCTTTAGGCAGCTGTTTCAATGTTTAGATAATATGAAATGTCGTCTCTTACTATCTTACATTTGTTGACATAAGCCTGGAGAATTTTGAGTACTTTAAACCCGCTTTCAAAATTTGAAACTCTGTGGCGAATAATCCTAATAAGACTTTTTGTGAAAAAAATGAATAAAAATTGTAGAAAACACGATGAATTTTAGCTTCGGACAACTAACTTAAGACCCACTGTAATGCAGGGGACAAGTTTGAATTCGTCGTCCGTTGTGGATCGAAGGGACAGAAAAATTAAATGTGAAAGCTTTGGGCTTTTAAGAAGTGGGCTTGATTCTATATCTCACTTAAGATAGTGCGACCTCAAGGGAAGGTTAATTGTAAAGAAATAACTTTTATACCTTGGATTTTATAACGTAATTTTCCCTCGGGCTGCCAAAGGCAATCTTAGCAGGTCGTGTAAACGATAAATTCTTACTTGAAAGTAAATCAAATTCATGAAAACAGAGCAGTACCGTGGCAGTAAATTAATTACTCCACTGTGTTTTGACGGAGGCAGTAAGATGTTGCTATTTCATTGATGAAAAGTGCTTAAAGCCTTCCAAGTATTTTGCCAAAACTTCGCATGGTATATTTTTATATTAACTTTCCTCAGTGCAAGACCGATAACGAAATTTTGAGCACGGTCATGTATATAACGAAATTCACTTTACCCTATCAATGGTCAACTCGTTGATCGATGCTTTTTAAAGACATATTTATCGTTGGATCAATTCTATTGCTGTTCCCAAAATATATAAGCACCTGAGTGCACAATAGAAAAGGAGAACCTCTTTTTGTGTTCAAAAGACAAATTTCATATACAGAAAAGATAAAGCCTTATCTATCCTTGACAATGGGATAGATCCTTCCCCTCAAATTATTCCTTTTCACTGAAGTTGGTTGTTTGATTCAAAACACAAATGAGTTCAATTCATCCTTTCCCGCAACGTCGATTTTTGTGAATATTTTTTCACCGCAGAAAACTAACTTTTGGTGTTTGGTCCTTAGATAAAATTCCCACCTACGAGAAACGAAAAAAACATGTTCTTCTATGCCATCGGGTCGCATGATTTTTTGTTGGCAGTTTTAAAAATAAGTTAACGATTTGCTCTCCCGAGCTCGTATAACGCGATCCAAGGGAGGGCCTCTCATTTTGTCGACCGTTATAGATTTTGATTTATGCTTATTTCCGAGGTTTTCGGCGTGAAAATGATCCAAATTGCCTTGTGTTTTAACTACATATTAATAGTGGCTCCTATCAACTTAGTCTCCAACCACGCAATGATCTCGCGAGACACTTTAACCAGGTCACTTTTATGGCTGGTATATAAGTCTTTTTTGCCTGCAGTTTCTCAGTTGCTTTTAGAGAGCAATAACAGAACTTTTAAAATTAAAATCGTAAGGACAGTACTTTCGAGGATTCAGTGATATTGTTCAATTTATTTCATTGGACAGTGTGACAAGAAATCTTGCGGTCAAATTCAAGTCTACCAATTCTATATTTGAAGGATATCTTAAACTCCAACGTTTTCTTGCTAATCCGTATCGGAGATCTCTTTGGATGAAAAATCTAGATCTATCAACGTTGGTCAATTATTCATCTTGAAGGCTTAGCTTTGTAGGCGGGACAGTAAGGTCTAATTTAAAACATTTGATGACAAGGGGATAAATTGCTAGCGATCTTATCTAAATTCGCCTTTGTTGTCAAACCCTAGGGGTTTTTTTTCGTCTCGGGTGGTATGCACCATTTCGATCGAAAATTTGATCATGAACTGATAAAGTTGCTAACTCAGGCGCTGACATCCTTTCGCAATGCGTTCCATCTCCCGCCGAATATCATAAACATTTCGCAAAGCTATGACGCGAATTCACGAAAAATGCGCTCTTTCCAGTGCGTTGACGCAAAATATAAACCCAAAGGGTCCTTGTTAACCAGAAGCGCGCAGGTTTGCGCTGTTAAATTACCATAAAGATAAGCTTTTTCTCTCGGTGTCAGGGCGGTTGGAAACTCTCGGGAAAGCAGCACAGCTCGTGGTGATTTCAAGAGCAGAAACTGTGTTTTTTAATTAGTTTACATAACATCGATGCTAATTACTTTCCCAACAGCACGTGTGGAAATGGTTATTGACCCCTGTCTAATTTCTTTTCCATCATTTTCTGACCACACACACACACACACACACTCGCACACTGTTTGTCTGATAGATTGTTTTCCTTCCTTTCCTTCGCAGGTTCTCCGCTTGAGTGAAATTGTGTCGCTTGACGTGCGGCGCTTTTTATCCCACCTTCACAAGACCTTCGCGTCAACGTGAGTTTTACCGCGGTGCAAATAAACACGTTACGTTTCTTTGAATTAATTTTGGCAAGGATTACAAATATTGTGGTTCAAGCTTGCAGTACATGAGGGGACCTGGATTTGCAAAGTAGCTGATACAGAGTTGGATAAACCATGTTGAACGTCTCGGTCATACTGCGGTAAAAACCGCAGGTTAATTTGAAAATAATTTCGACTGATTTTCTAAACGTGTTTAAGAATTTTAATCTTCCAGGAGAAAAAAATATTTTTCGTTACTCAATCGCGCTGAAGATACTATTTTTGTGAAAGACATTGGCATTTACAAATGACATTAACACCTTGCAAGTTGGAGAAGTTTTTCTATTACATTCAATAAAGAATTACTTATATGCTTCAAACAGTTTCCCATGCTCTCACCGGGGCCTCACAGGGTATCTGGACTGTTTCGTTTTTTTTTAGATTTATGCATGTATGTCGCGAATCGTTTGCACTTTGCATAAATATTACTAGAGCGACGACAAGTGGCATTAAAGACGGCTTGTTGTGACCTTAAAGGCGGGCGATTTGTTGCTAACCTTGGCAAGAAAGCGGCTGTTCGTGGGCAGAGCAAAAAATCCCTGTTTTCATTACGAAACGAATCCCGGCAAATCGTTGCATGATTTCGAGATTTCGATATGTTTTGATCACAGAATCTCTGTATATTTTGCTTTACCGCTAGATCGTTATACTCAGTTCCAGAAGACTAATTATTTTTGGCGCGAGGGACTAATTAATTGGTACCCCACTAGCGATCGTCCAATCACGTCTCACTGAGGACTAATTAGGTAATGCGTTGCTGCGGTAACGGCTGTCGCACAAAGGAGAATGAGAAAAATCAAATGAGTGGCGCACGTGCAGAAACAGACATACATTGACGTTCAGTGGGTCGAGTTTGAAATCACAACACCTGCTAAATACGAGCTAATTTCCATGTTCGGACAGATGACAGCTCATTTCCTTAGGCTCGGGTGATTAAGGCTTAATTGGACCAGCTGACGAGTGGATCACACGAGCTGATTTGTCGACGAATCGGTCGGATCTCGGAATCAAAACGTCGAATCCCGCCCCTTTTGACAAGCGCGCCAACAACTTGTCACATTGGCTGTCGGCCTGTCAAACGAACTGACGTGAGTAACGCAACCAAAACTTCATTTATCAAGTGTGTCATCGAGTGAACGCTGATTGGCTAATTCGTGCGAGCTCGCTTTCTGCCAATCAATATCACATGGAGTCGAGGAGGTGAGAGTCAAAAATAACGTGTGGTCTTCATCAGCGTGTAACGAGATTTTGAGAGCGTACCTCGACAGAACGACAAACCAACTCTCGACAAACCGACAGAAATTTGTCGTGGAAAAATTTCACCGCCAACGACAAAAGGGTAATTTTATTTAAATTTGTATCGTTGGATCAAGCGATGTCGACAACCACGATTTTGACACCGTCGCCAAATGCGGGCTCGAACACGAACGGCGAGAGCAATGGAAAGTGTAGCCCAGACCGAGTTAAGCGACCCATGAATGCATTTATGGTTTGGAGTAGAGAGCGGCGACGCCGCATGGCTCAGGAAAATCCGAAGATGCACAACTCTGAAATTTCGAAACGTTTGGGAGCCGAATGGAAACAGTTATCTGACCCGGAAAAGCGACCCTATGTAGATGAAGCGAAGAGATTGCGAGCGGTTCACATGAAAGATCACCCAGACTACAAGTACAGACCGAGACGAAAGAGTAAAACTTTGCTCAAGAAAGATAACAAGTACACTTTGTCCATGCTTGGAGCTCAAGGTGGACCGCCTGTGCAGAGATCGGTGGTTCAAAATCCGAGCGATCACTTTGCCCAATTGAACGGTTACACTTACGGTCCTATTACGGGCTACAGCCAAATGAATGTCAGTGATCCTTATAGTAATATCTACGCTGCTCATCCTCTATCACCGCATACCCCTACTCAAATCCAGCCATCAAACGGCTTACATCACTCTGGATATTCGCATATGGCAAGCAATCCGATTTACCCTGCTGTTTCTACCCAAGGCCAAGTGTATAGCATGAATGGGACTCAGTCGATGAACTCGATGACTCCGCTGTCGTACTCACAACCTAACAGTCAAGTCCTTCTTCCAAACATTAAACAAGAAATGCCAAGTCCTGGTTCTCAGGCTAGCCGCGGTCGAAGCTGTACAGATCAACTTGGCGACATGATTAACACTTATCTTCCTGGTGAAAGCGGTGCTCCCAACACAAATCACCACCCAGTCACTGCAAGCCACATCCCTGCAAATCGCTACGCTCAGTGGCAAGAACCCAGTTCTGTGGCAAGCAATTTGCCTGTTCATAGTGGCGTACCCTCGGCAAGCATTTCTAGTGTTACTGGAGTAAGTGGGACGATTCCGTTAACTCATTTGCCGTGAGGGAATTGCCTGAATTTTTCTGCTCATTTCTACCGCGAGCGCGGTAAATTTATTCTGTATTTTGCTTCCCGATCTGTCTCGTCGTTTGTTTAGGGATGACACAGAGAAAGGGAAATTAAGTATGTCTTGACTCGACTTTCACCTTGAGAGTCAAAATGCGAGGGCTGACGACACAGAAAAAGAGAGAGAAATGACCCGACAGCTATTCTGACGCGGAACTGAATTGACAAGTTAAGTTCAGTAAAATTTATAAACCGTACCGATGAGTTATTTAAGAAACTCGTTAACAGTCTCTATGGATATGAGAAGTTAAGAGTTCAGTTGAGAACTAAAGCGAAGTTAATTTTAATAACGCGTGTGATGTCAATATTCGCTAGATTGTATCTGAGCGAAAAAAAATCTTGCTTAGCAAAACTGGTTTTGTGAAGGTGCTCTAGTTGAACGAAGAATGTTCACAAGTGCATTCATTGCCGGCGAGATCGTAATTTTTGAACTTTTGGTGTTGGTTGCGTTTCTTGTTTGAATTGCTTTGTAGAAATAATGCACGTTTGTATGAATTTCTAACTCTTCTGTGTACCGAGCTAATATCAGTTAGTATTGCGGAGTTAAGTGAATCATACCTCCATGAAAAGCATCAACTTGTATATAACTTCAGATAAAAGAGAAAAGATAATATTTCCTTTATTTTCCTTTTGAAGAAATAAAAAAAGCACATTAAAATAAATCCTGAAGGGATAAGCTATAAAAATATTCCTTTCGTTCCCTCCGACGCAAGGTAAAGCGGTGTTGAGACGACATGTGGTCTCTAAACTTTTTTTTCCAAGCTGGTTCTTGGGTGAGTTTTGGGTTGGATGCACGAAATTTAAACACGGCCGCAAAATTGCCCAAATATTGTTTTATTTGAAGAAGTGCCCGCGAACGCCAAACAAAGGAGTGCGATTTGACGCGGAAAACGCCATTTGAATATAAGTGTACGCATAGATGAGGGCTAAAGCTGCGGTTTAAATATACGAAGACGTTCAACTCGGGCGTTAAGACACAGGAAAATCGGCATGTGGGTTGACTCGCTGTGCGTCAATTGGGGTGTTGACAGGTTGATTTGAAAGCTGATTGGTTGATCCCCAATTGTTGATGGCAGCTGTGTTATCTGTTCTTTCAATAATAATCATTAGGGCTTATTAACAGAACATTCCAGGGATGTGTGTTGGAACCTCATTACCTCGCTGGGGTTGCAAAAAGATTCATCCGTTTTCAAGCATTCTATGCTCCTAACATATTTGCTGTGCAATTTTGGCTGAGACGACATAAGGAGGTCCAAATTGCTCGCGTTAATTTCAACGATATCTTTTTTGGTCAATTTTCTGACGCCTCTCTGTTTCCATGGATACTAAAAGCTCCAAGACAGCTGAGAATTTCAGCTGTAAACGAGCTTGAAACCATCAGTGGATAACTTTGAGGTTCTTGTTTTTCAAACTTCGGACGAAGAATCCTCCTTGGGTGCATGCGTCGAGCCAGGAATGTTCGCAAAATGAGCCCAACTTGGCCTGTCGAAATGTTTTAATCATTTCCAGGGTATTTTGATATGTGTTGACAAGACCTGCCACTGCAATTAGCACGTGTTTATCAGCGGCGGTAGATCATACAGAAATTTGGTTTCTAAAATTAAACCACCCCGGCCTGTCATTTCCTAGTTTTTCGGAAAGTTAGCTTAGGTCTGTCCGGTGAGTCATCGGAAAGTTCTACCGCTGTTTGGACTGAAATTTCTTTAAAATTTTCTTGAGCAAACAGCATCTGGCCTTGCGCCAATATTGGACGTAAAACTCTAGTTCAGCCTTATTAGTGTTTACCATGCGGACGTCAAATTTTCATTAGATCTTAAAACTAGTTGGAGAGACCCGCTTGCACAATTACTGGCCTGTCCAAATAAATTTTCACCATTCAATTTTAATTTGTATCTCTTCATTTAGAGTTCGTCTCCTTGCGAAATGAACTCGGAAAAAAAATACTGCCTACAAGAAAAAACTAATTCATTATTACGTCGTAATATTGTATGTTTGAGGGCCTGATTCAAAATCCGTCGACATGTTCCTGGTTTTTGAATATTCTAGGAAAAAGGAAAAGCTCTCAAGGGTACAATTTCATTTGACCAATGTCAAAACTTGGATTTTAAAGCGTAAAAGGTGACTAATTTTTCGGGATCAATCGAAGCGGAGAAAATTTATTCTGTGTTGGGCAGATTAATGACAGGTAAAGAAAAATTGCAAATTACTAGCGTTATTAAGATGGGCAAAGATCCTGTCGAAATTGCGTAAGAATTCAACGAAATCGTCTAAAGTTTCCGATTGCATTTTGATACACGAACAGAATTGCTCTGTAATCGATGTTTGCTAAAGTAAAAAGGGTTGTCATTAAAGTTACTTTTCTTGGTGTTGAATTTCGAAGAATATATCTACGGAAATCACAACTATTTTTGGTTCGTGGACACACAGAGCTTGCCAACATGCAAATTTCTGTGTGTTTCCAAACGTGTCGATTGTCTCAGGACCTGCTCGTGTTTTGAACGCAAGATTAACAGAGAGCATGAAGCAGGAAAAAACTAAAAATGAAGTCTTTGCTCTGAGTGATACCTAGTTCTTTAATGCACGCACTATTAAGTGTGAACAAATTGGGTGAATAGCGAGCAAGCGATGGACAAAGACTGACTTAACCTCTGATAAAGTTCTTATTATAATGAAGCACAAGCCTTGATGAAATTAGGGCTTTAAAAGAACCAGTTTATGTTCATAAAAGTTTGAAGGGTAAACGTTTAGGCAGATTCAATTAGGCAAAATTGTTTAAAGCACCCTTATCTTACACGGCCTCAAGTCCGTAAGCAAATATACGAGTCGTTACTTACTCCAAGGGTTAACATTAAATTATCGATCCCTTTCTTTGGTTCGAGACATTTACTCGAGACCTTTTGTTTGAAGTCCATGAAAACCCATTACATTTCTATAGGAAGTATATGTGAAGAGATAACAGTTTTTTATCAAAGAATAAACTAGGTGTTTACATTTCTGCATCGCGCAGGTAAATACGACTCGTGGTTCAGTTATGGAGACCACCGTTTTTTACGTTCAGAGTGTAGTTTTGTCCTTGTGGATGCAACGAGGCCGTGTTCCTGCGTTTATACGTCTAATATTTCATCAAGTATCATTTTTTGGCAAAAAAAGGGGATCTTTTTCAGAGTTCGAATCAGGTAATGTAGCGTGCACAGACCGAGTTTGTTGAGCTTATATTCCAAAGGCAACTTAGGGCGCGCAGGTTTATTTCAGTCTCTGAACTTGCACTGCAAAATAAATCACTGTTCGTTTGTTTATACTTCGCGATATTCCTGGTGCCTTTTTGACCTCATATCAACTTTTGTGAACAAATTGGCGATCTTAGCTAACCAGTTTAGATCTTGGCGTTTATTTTTCGCTAACATCGACAAGAATAAAAACTCATTGTGTTTGATATAGCGCAACGGAAACGGACGCGAGGCGCTCACAAGCTTCTTTAAGAATACATGCAGTGATAACTCATACAGGGCGAAGAAGGCGTGAGAGCGAAAACTAATTAATATCACTGTGTGATACTTGGTTTCTTTAACTGGGCCGTACTCCGCGAAACTATAAACATTTGTAAGATTAAAGACTAATGCAAACTCGTTTGGTTAAACTTGTATAGCGGGGCTTTAGTCGCGAGCGAAACTATTCAAGCTAAGTCCGTATTAAAACAAGGCTTTGTTGTTGATGCAAACTTTGTTGATAGTAGCAAGATCAACAAAAATCGCGCAAAGGGTATGTTTCCTTTTTAACGGGATTTAAAGCCGGTAAATGTAAGGCTGGGAACATCTGTTTTTCCATGCACCCCGAAGATTTGAGGAAAGTCCGGGTTTTCGTTATTGAGTTTCGCGAACAATAGCCCAGGACAGATGAAAAATTGTTTTCGAATTACACCGGTAACCTATATAACATCAGTTTCGTCTCAAACCCTCAGTCCAACAGTGATTTTTGAAACAATCTGGCACCGTAAGACGCGCGCGAAATCAAACAATTATAAAATACAAATGCTCAACAGTTCTTGAGATCAAATTTTGATTAACCTTGTGTTTTTCCAGCGCGCAATTGCCATTCACTATTTTCATCACATACTCGAACCTCCTTGAATACTTACGAACACGTATTACATTTCCATTGTGAAAAACATTGCTAAAAATGGAGGTTTCTGACAAAAATTCCGAGTACTCGTACTTAACGTTGAAATGATGAACTGCTAACTGTGTTGATATCGCAACAAGCGAAGACAAGAATCGATATTTTTGACTACATTTTTACACAAAGTTGATTTCATGCAAGCTTGTCTCTGAGACAAGACATTGCGTTCGATCTCTTGTGTTCTCTCATTCGGTGGGTAGTTAAAAATATATTGCCAGGCTTATACGCTAGATTGCTTCGCGCGGCGTGAGTCCATTTCGAACCTCGGTGGGAAGACAAATGTCCCATTGGCAAATTTCTGTTTAGGACCCTATGCAAAGCGAACGAAT
>NC_090895.1:40820281-40846634 GCF_036669925.1 Montipora capricornis | reverse complement strand
TGAGTTTACAATCTGGCAAATTTGCAGCGCTAATTTATTTTTGTGGTTTCAGGTCCGACCGTAAGTGTCTGAGTTGAGTTTAGTTTTTTAAGGAAATAATTGCTATCGGTGTTTTTCCCCTCTGATTTTCGTCTGCCTTACTTCTTTGAACAAACCGTTTCTTTTCCGGTAGCTTGAGAGTTTCTACACTTATCGTGCCCTCTTCGGAATCACAAATTTTAACTTCTCAAAACAAATCATGTTTCTCATTAATCAGCAATAATCGTAGGACTTGCGTTTTCTTCAAATTCTTTTTCGTGGTATTGTGATGCCAAATTTAAGGCAGGTCCGTTTGAAAATGTACTTGTTAATGTTTTCCTTTTTTTGTTGAATATCGAGGTATTCATTAAAAATGTGGTATTATTGCCTAATGTCGATCATCACAAGTTCTGATGTTCCCTTCTTATGCTCGCATCTGAAATAAAGAAATTTATATTTCAGAAATCATTTATTTTTTCTTGTCGTGAACTCAAAACATTTATTTGTATCTGAACACTAAGAACATACATGTATATGAAGACCCTCGGGCCTGTTCATTTTTTTCGTAAAGATTGAGCCATGGAAAAGTCTGTGTATTTAGCGATATTTGCACGCCGTGATGTCACTTGCTAAGCGTGTTGATTTCTATGAAATATAATCACATATCAAAACTCTTGTAGCTGTACATTTAAATGCTACATGTAGGTTAAAGTAGAGATGCCGCTCTTTACGTTATCTGTACGCCATGATATCGTGTTATCCCACATGCAACACACACCAGTTTCAGACTTGCATGAAAGCGTGTGGCTCTTCCATACACGTGTCAGATCGCCTAGTCAAACGGGCTTTCCATTGTGTAGCTTTGCCCCAGGTGCTTGGAACGGTGACCGCACTGCCTTTGTGTTTTCCTCACACGTTATAATCTTCTGAATAGCTTGTTTATCGTGCTTTCTTTGAAATAAATCAAGCGATTTGGCTTTTCCAGTCGTATCGACTGGTATCTTGTTATTATTTATCTCTGGATGTAACATCGCGTTAAGCTTATTGCGGCTTTCATCCGTTCTCGTTAACACCGTTTGCGTCGAACAGCTTTTTTGGCCGAAAGTTTGCGTCGAGACTTCGCAGGTTATCGCGGCAGAACACGTGGCGTCGGCTATCAGGAAACGTGTTTAGTAAGTCCTTTTTTTTAATCATGTGGGAAATTTGAGTTCCATCAAGCAGTATCTTTTTTTCTTTGTTCCATCCGTCCTTTTTTTTGTCGTCTAAGTTTCAAAAGCGGATTTTCCTTTTGCCGCTAGTCTCATTTGACGGTAATTGGACTGCTTTTCGCCTTCGCGTTTCGGTTGCTTCGAAAGTGGTCGATATAAGCCGCGTGCCGCGGTCTGTACGTGACCATAACAAAGCTGATGTTAGCCGCTTAGAAATTGATATTTTCTTGGGAGGTCATATATTTGGTATTAATGATGTGTGTGGTTGAGTAAAATGAGTTAAATGAGAGAAACTTGATCCGTACTCTTTTATCACATCGTTAGCTCTTGCTTGGAAAACCAATATTGGCCCACGGCAGGTAATTAATCTTTCATAAAACGAGCCCTTCGACATCGGATGGAAAAACATACGTTGCTTTTACGGGTTCGATCCAGTTCATCTTTTACTCACACTTTTTCCGTATAAAAAGTTTATTTGCTCATCTTGAGTCAACTCTAGTATGTTTTTTCGTTTTCTTTTATGATCATTAGATCGCTGACTTTAATTTGCATGATCTTTTCCTTAAGTTTACGAGTAGAGAAAATTGATCATTAAAAGCTCAATTTTTTTTAAACGTGTATTGCCAATGAACTGTCCATCACTGAAGCTTTTCGTTGTTTGCTTAGCAGAAAAACGTTTTTCCATGTTTTTTTCTCCCCTGTTTTTTCGCAGTTTTCAGTTAGTTAAGATTGAACGATTTTAAGCAGACAATTTTGAGGTGCTTCGACGACAACACAAATATATAATGTGGTCAAACCTTATCAGTTATTAAGTACAGCTAAAAGGTCTTCTGGGCTCACCGCAATTAACATGGCCTTTATCGACGGATAATAACCTAGAAACTCACTTAGGAACAAGCTAAAAGCACATATTTCAAAGTCACTGTAAAAATTGTGTTTTGAAGTCATGGGTGACATAAGCCATTGACGTCGATGATTTCGTTCGACGAGCCAATTCTATTAAGTTCGTTTTGATTTTACATCCAAGTTGAATTTAAGCAACAAAGAATCGCCCAGAGGGAAATATCCGACTTTGGAATCTTAATTAACCGCGTAGATTTTTCAACATGCAAAATAACTGTACTTTGAGTGTTGAGTCTGATCATGTGTGTTGTATATAACATTGTGCCTTTTCCATAGGCTTAGTATATATATTTTTATATTTCTTTTTTCACACACTGCCCAAGGAACTACGTGTAGGTGACGAAACTGCAGACTGCAATGAAGCGAGTGATTGAAGATTATAAAGTGACCAGGACGAGAAACGTTTGCCCTTTGAAAATAAGCGAGACTTTTTATGATCTATGGGGATACAAGTAGAGGCATGGCCTCGGTGATAGATTTTTTTCTGGTGGTAACTGCAGAATACCCGACCACTGTTGAAGCAGATCGTATAAAGATCGTTGTTTAAAAAATACACTCTCAGAGACTCTCCATCGGGGTACAGCGCCTCTTTTTCTTCTCGGCTAGAGAACTACTATCCCTTGCGTGTATGCACTCTTCTTACGGCCCGAAAACAAACCATTTTCCACGTTTGTTGTTTTAAGCAATGATTCTTTTTTGAGGAGCTTGATTGTCCACCTCGACACTTTGTCGCATGATTTTAAAACTTTACGTAAATTTACGAAGGAGGAGTAGAAAACTGTTTCTACACCTTGCTCAGTATGCATCCGTTTCATAATTGTTTAATTTCCGATGAGAACTTTTCGATTTTGCCTGAAGACAGGTTATTGATTTCAAGTCTGCAGGCGTTAAAATTTTCTTGGCTCCAAATGGGGTGATGTGTCTGAAGGTTTGACGCACCAGCCATAATTTTTCTTTTACATTATGTTTATTTTTGCTGCTGGCGTTTTGAAATAACCAATAGACTGTATTGTCAAAATCTGTCCACACCTTCACGAACACTGCCATATTTCCTCTCAATACAGCCACTTGAAAATTCGATCTTGTCGCACGAATTACCTGGATAAACTTTCTTCGAAGTCGTTGCCTTGGAAATTTTGTGACTGGTGAATTATTCTCAAACTTGCCGCCCTTATCAAAGACGTTAGAGTCATTTCATTTTGGTCTTTTCCCAATGGGTTCCATTCATCCTCTTGGGAAATTTTCTTCGCCTTTGGTTGCTTTCTTTTACTGTAGTTGAGTAGGTTTTGAAAATCGACAAATCAATTGGGCTTTTGTCTGCGGAAGCACAGTTGACCTTAAGCTATTCATTTCGTATTCCATTTTTTAAATTTTTTTTGAGACGCTGGCGCGCTTTAGCGTTTCATAGCGAGTCTCGTGAACTTAGACGCAAGTATATAGGCGAACATTTTGGCACCGTAGGGAGATAATGAGTGATTTGGAGCCATTTCATTTGTAGGTTTGCACATTTTGTTAGTATTAAAATCCTCGTGATTTTCTAAGACTGTGTCATAACATTGCGTCTTTATAATGTTTTAATTGTGTAGTGGTGTCTTGAGTGAGAGAGTGTTTTTGTAAGTATCTTCGTCGTGCATTAATATCATTAGTTTTCGACTGCTATATTTTTCAGTTTGGTATGTGACATGCTTGAAAATGCGAGATTGATTCTTCATAGCCATAAATGGTTGAAACAAGAAATATATATAATCTTATCGACCGTTATCTCAAACAGGGAATTTAACGTTATAATAATAGCCGACACAAACAGAATGTGTTTTTTAACCCTCCAACAGCAATTCTATCGCTTCAAATTAAGGGAAACACCGTAACCTAGCTGTATGTTGATGTGCGAAATTGTAGAAGGAATTTTTAAAAAGCTATATTTTAAGCGACCCTTTGGCAGGTCGCACCAGTGAAGATTTTGCGTCCGTTTAAATTGTCAGAAACGTTTTTTAAACAATTGTTGCTTGACTCTCATATATCTAGCGCCGGCAATAATACCGGAATATAATGTTTCGCGTATGAAATTTATTCAAGGCATTAAGACTAGATTTTAGCCATTCTACATCGCAGTTTTAAATTATGCCCACACGTGTAAAAAGTTATTAATTTTTTTTCTAGCAGATTATCTTACAAATAAATTAAGTCTATCTGAACGAAGCGCTGTCGCAGAACTCTTCAATATAATTTAACAAAGTTTCTTCTTGAAGAAGGGTGTTGTCTTCACTGATATCCAATTCCAGGTTTGTTCATCAATTTGCTCTTCGATCTCCGTACGTTTTAGGAATTTTCCGCGGTGTGAAAATGTACTTGATTTCGCGTTAACTTGCTCGCGTTAAATTCCTCAATTACTTGGGCCTTGGATGTTATGACAGCAACCTTTGTACAGTGTAGTTGTAATAATTGGTTTACAATACGACACCATCTTTCAAGTTTCGAGGGGTCTTTACTTAACTTTAATTGGGAACTGTTCCTTACATCTCATTCCTGATTATATTCCAATTTTGTTGGGATAAAAAAGGTTTCTTTTTTTGCACTGTTGCCTCTCAAACTAAAACAGTTAAGATCTTTTTTTTTAAATGTTACTAGAGACAAGTTTTCGTTCCTAAATCATAACTAATAATCAAAACGATTTTTTCTGTTGGCTTTTTTAGTTTTGCATGCAATTAGCACTGGGCTTCGTTAAAGATCACACTTTATAATTTTTATGTGAACTCTGATACGTGATTTCATGGTCAGTAAATAATTCCAGGTTCGAATTTCAAGAATATGTAAAATTCCTCTCGCTGCTTATTGTTGATTTTGTGTTTTGATTAATAACTGATTTCTTTTAATCTACGATGTGTATCGTTCTACTGGCTTTATTACCTCCAACGCCAGCCTTTGGTGCAGAAAAAGCTAATAAAAAAATCTCCGTCCTATTAGCAGGCTATGTAAAATGTCTGATGAAAACTGTTTTTAACCTGTTTTTTGTATTCTAGCTGTTCTCCAAAAATTTTGCTTTGTATTCGAAAAATTTAACTCTCATAATGCTGCGGTTGTAGATTTTATTTCTGTGTAGTTAAAGTTAAAAGTTAAATTTAGAACCCTCAAACTTAATCCTTTCTTCTACCGCTTGTTGATGTCTTTAGGCAGCTGTTTCAATGTTTAGATAATATGAAATGTCGTCTCTTACTATCTTACATTTGTTGACATAAGCCTGGAGAATTTTGAGTACTTTAAACCCGCTTTCAAAATTTGAAACTCTGTGGCGAATAATCCTAATAAGACTTTTTGTGAAAAAAATGAATAAAAATTGTAGAAAACACGATGAATTTTAGCTTCGGACAACTAACTTAAGACCCACTGTAATGCAGGGGACAAGTTTGAATTCGTCGTCCGTTGTGGATCGAAGGGACAGAAAAATTAAATGTGAAAGCTTTGGGCTTTTAAGAAGTGGGCTTGATTCTATATCTCACTTAAGATAGTGCGACCTCAAGGGAAGGTTAATTGTAAAGAAATAACTTTTATACCTTGGATTTTATAACGTAATTTTCCCTCGGGCTGCCAAAGGCAATCTTAGCAGGTCGTGTAAACGATAAATTCTTACTTGAAAGTAAATCAAATTCATGAAAACAGAGCAGTACCGTGGCAGTAAATTAATTACTCCACTGTGTTTTGACGGAGGCAGTAAGATGTTGCTATTTCATTGATGAAAAGTGCTTAAAGCCTTCCAAGTATTTTGCCAAAACTTCGCATGGTATATTTTTATATTAACTTTCCTCAGTGCAAGACCGATAACGAAATTTTGAGCACGGTCATGTATATAACGAAATTCACTTTACCCTATCAATGGTCAACTCGTTGATCGATGCTTTTTAAAGACATATTTATCGTTGGATCAATTCTATTGCTGTTCCCAAAATATATAAGCACCTGAGTGCACAATAGAAAAGGAGAACCTCTTTTTGTGTTCAAAAGACAAATTTCATATACAGAAAAGATAAAGCCTTATCTATCCTTGACAATGGGATAGATCCTTCCCCTCAAATTATTCCTTTTCACTGAAGTTGGTTGTTTGATTCAAAACACAAATGAGTTCAATTCATCCTTTCCCGCAACGTCGATTTTTGTGAATATTTTTTCACCGCAGAAAACTAACTTTTGGTGTTTGGTCCTTAGATAAAATTCCCACCTACGAGAAACGAAAAAAACATGTTCTTCTATGCCATCGGGTCGCATGATTTTTTGTTGGCAGTTTTAAAAATAAGTTAACGATTTGCTCTCCCGAGCTCGTATAACGCGATCCAAGGGAGGGCCTCTCATTTTGTCGACCGTTATAGATTTTGATTTATGCTTATTTCCGAGGTTTTCGGCGTGAAAATGATCCAAATTGCCTTGTGTTTTAACTACATATTAATAGTGGCTCCTATCAACTTAGTCTCCAACCACGCAATGATCTCGCGAGACACTTTAACCAGGTCACTTTTATGGCTGGTATATAAGTCTTTTTTGCCTGCAGTTTCTCAGTTGCTTTTAGAGAGCAATAACAGAACTTTTAAAATTAAAATCGTAAGGACAGTACTTTCGAGGATTCAGTGATATTGTTCAATTTATTTCATTGGACAGTGTGACAAGAAATCTTGCGGTCAAATTCAAGTCTACCAATTCTATATTTGAAGGATATCTTAAACTCCAACGTTTTCTTGCTAATCCGTATCGGAGATCTCTTTGGATGAAAAATCTAGATCTATCAACGTTGGTCAATTATTCATCTTGAAGGCTTAGCTTTGTAGGCGGGACAGTAAGGTCTAATTTAAAACATTTGATGACAAGGGGATAAATTGCTAGCGATCTTATCTAAATTCGCCTTTGTTGTCAAACCCTAGGGGTTTTTTTTCGTCTCGGGTGGTATGCACCATTTCAATCGAAAATTTGATAATGAACTGCTAAAGTTGCTAACTCAGGCGCTGACATCCTTTCGCAATGCGTTCCATTTCCGATCGAATATCATAAACATTTCGCAAAGCTATGACGCGAATTCACGAAAAATGCGCTCTTTCCAGTGCGTTGACGCAAAATATAAACCCAAAGGGTCCTTGTTAACCAGAAGCGCGCAGGTTTGCGCTGTTAAATTACCATAAAGATAAGCTTTTTCTCTCGGTGTCAGGGCGGTTGGAAACTCTCGGGAAAGCAGCACAGCTCGTGGTGATTTCAAGAGCAGAAACTGTGTTTTTTAATTAGTTTACATAACATCGATGCTAATTACTTTCCCAACAGCACGTGTGGAAATGGTTATTGACCCCTGTCTAATTTCTTTTCCATCATTTTCTGACCACACACACACACACACACACTCGCACACTGTTTGTCTGATAGATTGTTTTCCTTCCTTTCCTTCGCAGGTTCTCCGCTTGAGTGAAATTGTGTCGCTTGACGTGCGGCGCTTTTTATCCCACCTTCACAAGACCTTCGCGTCAACGTGAGTTTTACCGCGGTGCAAATAAACACGTTACGTTTCTTTGAATTAATTTTGGCAAGGATTACAAATATTGTGGTTCAAGCTTGCAGTACATGAGGGGACCTGGATTTGCAAAGTAGCTGATACAGAGTTGGATAAACCATGTTGAACGTCTCGGTCATACTGCGGTAAAAACCGCAGGTTAATTTGAAAATAATTTCGACTGATTTTCTAAACGTGTTTAAGAATTTTAATCTTCCAGGAGAAAAAAATATTTTTCGTTACTCAATCGCGCTGAAGATACTATTTTTGTGAAAGACATTGGCATTTACAAATGACATTAACACCTTGCAAGTTGGAGAAGTTTTTCTATTACATTCAATAAAGAATTACTTATATGCTTCAAACAGTTTCCCATGCTCTCACCGGGGCCTCACAGGGTATCTGGACTGTTTCGTTTTTTTTTAGATTTATGCATGTATGTCGCGAATCGTTTGCACTTTGCATAAATATTACTAGAGCGACGACAAGTGGCATTAAAGACGGCTTGTTGTGACCTTAAAGGCGGGCGATTTGTTGCTAACCTTGGCAAGAAAGCGGCTGTTCGTGGGCAGAGCAAAAAATCCCTGTTTTCATTACGAAACGAATCCCGGCAAATCGTTGCATGATTTCGAGATTTCGATATGTTTTGATCACAGAATCTCTGTATATTTTGCTTTACCGCTAGATCGTTATACTCAGTTCCAGAAGACTAATTATTTTTGGCGCGAGGGACTAATTAATTGGTACCCCACTAGCGATCGTCCAATCACGTCTCACTGAGGACTAATTAGGTAATGCGTTGCTGCGGTAACGGCTGTCGCACAAAGGAGAATGAGAAAAATCAAATGAGTGGCGCACGTGCAGAAACAGACATACATTGACGTTCAGTGGGTCGAGTTTGAAATCACAACACCTGCTAAATACGAGCTAATTTCCATGTTCGGACAGATGACAGCTCATTTCCTTAGGCTCGGGTGATTAAGGCTTAATTGGACCAGCTGACGAGTGGATCACACGAGCTGATTTGTCGACGAATCGGTCGGATCTCGGAATCAAAACGTCGAATCCCGCCCCTTTTGACAAGCGCGCCAACAACTTGTCACATTGGCTGTCGGCCTGTCAAACGAACTGACGTGAGTAACGCAACCAAAACTTCATTTATCAAGTGTGTCATCGAGTGAACGCTGATTGGCTAATTCGTGCGAGCTCGCTTTCTGCCAATCAATATCACATGGAGTCGAGGAGGTGAGAGTCAAAAATAACGTGTGGTCTTCATCAGCGTGTAACGAGATTTTGAGAGCGTACCTCGACAGAACGACAAACCAACTCTCGACAAACCGACAGAAATTTGTCGTGGAAAAAATTTCACCGCCAACGACAAAAGGGTAATTTTATTTAAATTTGTATCGTTGGATCAAGCGATGTCGACAACCACGATTTTGACACCGTCGCCAAATGCGGGCTCGAACACGAACGGCGAGAGCAATGGAAAGTGTAGCCCAGACCGAGTTAAGCGACCCATGAATGCATTTATGGTTTGGAGTAGAGAGCGGCGACGCCGCATGGCTCAGGAAAATCCGAAGATGCACAACTCTGAAATTTCGAAACGTTTGGGAGCCGAATGGAAACAGTTATCTGACCCGGAAAAGCGACCCTATGTAGATGAAGCGAAGAGATTGCGAGCGGTTCACATGAAAGATCACCCAGACTACAAGTACAGACCGAGACGAAAGAGTAAAACTTTGCTCAAGAAAGATAACAAGTACACTTTGTCCATGCTTGGAGCTCAAGGTGGACCGCCTGTGCAGAGATCGGTGGTTCAAAATCCGAGCGATCACTTTGCCCAATTGAACGGTTACACTTACGGTCCTATTACGGGCTACAGCCAAATGAATGTCAGTGATCCTTATAGTAATATCTACGCTGCTCATCCTCTATCACCGCATACCCCTACTCAAATCCAGCCATCAAACGGCTTACATCACTCTGGATATTCGCATATGGCAAGCAATCCGATTTACCCTGCTGTTTCTACCCAAGGCCAAGTGTATAGCATGAATGGGACTCAGTCGATGAACTCGATGACTCCGCTGTCGTACTCACAACCTAACAGTCAAGTCCTTCTTCCAAACATTAAACAAGAAATGCCAAGTCCTGGTTCTCAGGCTAGCCGCGGTCGAAGCTGTACAGATCAACTTGGCGACATGATTAACACTTATCTTCCTGGTGAAAGCGGTGCTCCCAACACAAATCACCACCCAGTCACTGCAAGCCACATCCCTGCAAATCGCTACGCTCAGTGGCAAGAACCCAGTTCTGTGGCAAGCAATTTGCCTGTTCATAGTGGCGTACCCTCGGCAAGCATTTCTAGTGTTACTGGAGTAAGTGGGACGATTCCGTTAACTCATTTGCCGTGAGGGAATTGCCTGAATTTTTCTGCTCATTTCTACCGCGAGCGCGGTAAATTTATTCTGTATTTTGCTTCCCGATCTGTCTCGTCGTTTGTTTAGGGATGACACAGAGAAAGGGAAATTAAGTATGTCTTGACTCGACTTTCACCTTGAGAGTCAAAATGCGAGGGCTGACGACACAGAAAAAGAGAGAGAAAATGACCCGACAGCTATTCTGACGCGGAACTGAATTGACAAGTTAAGTTCAGTAAAATTTATAAACCGTACCGATGAGTTATTTAAGAAACTCGTTAACAGTCTCTATGGATATGAGAAGTTAAGAGTTCAGTTGAGAACTAAAGCGAAGTTAATTTTAATAACGCGTGTGATGTCAATATTCGCTAGATTGTATCTGAGCGAAAAAAAATCTTGCTTAGCAAAACTGGTTTTGTGAAGGTGCTCTAGTTGAACGAAGAATGTTCACAAGTGCATTCATTGCCGGCGAGATCGTAATTTTTGAACTTTTGGTGTTGGTTGCGTTTCTTGTTTGAATTGCTTTGTAGAAATAATGCACGTTTGTATGAATTTCTAACTCTTCTGTGTACCGAGCTAATATCAGTTAGTATTGCGGAGTTAAGTGAATCATACCTCCATGAAAAGCATCAACTTGTATATAACTTCAGATAAAAGAGAAAAGATAATATTTCCTTTATTTTCCTTTTGAAGAAATAAAAAAAGCACATTAAAATAAATCCTGAAGGGATAAGCTATAAAAATATTTCCTTTCGTTCCCTCCGACGCAAGGTAAAGCGGTGTTGAGACGACATGTGGTCTCTAAACTTTTTTTTCCAAAGCTGGTTCTTGGGTGAGTTTTGGGTTGGATGCACGAAATTTAAACACGGCCGCAAAATTGCCCAAATATTGTTTTATTTGAAGAAGTGCCCGCGAACGCCAAACAAAGGAGTGCGATTTGACGCGGAAAACGCCATTTGAATATAAGTGTACGCATAGATGAGGGCTAAAGCTGCGGTTTAAATATACGAAGACGTTCAACTCGGGCGTTAAGACACAGGAAAATCGGCATGTGGGTTGACTCGCTGTGCGTCAATTGGGGTGTTGACAGGTTGATTTGAAAGCTGATTGGTTGATCCCCAATTGTTGATGGCAGCTGTGTTATCTGTTCTTTCAATAATAATCATTAGGGCTTATTAACAGAACATTCCAGGGATGTGTGTTGGAACCTCATTACCTCGCTGGGGTTGCAAAAAGATTCATCCGTTTTCAAGCATTCTATGCTCCTAACATATTTGCTGTGCAATTTTGGCTGAGACGACATAAGGAGGCCAAATTGCTCGCGTTAATTTCAACGATATCTTTTTTGGTCAATTTTCTGACGCCTCTCTGTTTCCATGGATACTAAAAGCTCCAAGACAGCTGAGAATTTCAGCTGTAAACGAGCTTGAAACCATCAGTGGATAACTTTGAGGTTCTTGTTTTTCAAACTTCGGACGAAGAATCCTCCTTGGGTGCATGCGTCGAGCCAGGAATGTTCGCAAAATGAGTCCAACTTGGCCTGTCGAAATGTTTTAATCATTTCCAGGGTATTTTGATATGTGTTGACAAGACCTGCCACTGCAATTAGCACGTGTTTATCAGCGGCGGTAGATCATACAGAAATTTGGTTTCTAAAATTAAACCACCCCGGCCTGTCATTTCCTAGTTTTTCGGAAAGTTAGCTTAGGTCTGTCCGGTGACTCATCGGAAAGTTCTACCGCTGTTTGGACTGAAATTTCTTTAAAATTTTCTTGAGCAAACAGCATCTGGCCTTGCGCCAATATTGGACGTAAAACTCTAGTTCAGCCTTATTAGTGTTTACCATGCGGACGTCAAATTTTCATTAGATCTTAAAACTAGTTGGAGAGACCCGCTTGCACAATTACTGGCCTGTCCAAATAAATTTTCACCATTCAATTTTAATTTGTATCTCTTCATTTAGAGTTCGTCTCCTTGCGAAATGAACTCGGAAAAAAAATACTGCCTACAAGAAAAAACTAATTCATTATTACGTCGTAATATTGTATGTTTGAGGGCCTGATTCAAAATCCGTCGACATGTTCCTGGTTTTTGAATATTCTAGGAAAAAGGAAAAGCTCTCAAGGGTACAATTTCACTTGACCAATGTCAAAACTTGGAGTTTAAAGCGTAAAAGGTGACTAATTTTTCGGGATCAATCGAAGCGGAGAAAATTTATTCTGTGTTGGGCAGATTAATGACAGGTAAAGAAAAATTGCAAATTACTAGCGTTATTAAGATGGGCAAAGATCCTGTCGAAATTGCGTAAGAATTCAACGAAATCGTCTAAAGTTTCCGATTGCATTTTGATACACGAACAGAAATTGCTCTGTAATCGATGTTTGCTAAAGTAAAAAGGGTTGTCATTAAAGTTACTTTGCTTGGTGTTGAATTTCGAAGAATATATCTACGGAAATCACAACTATTTTTGGTTCGTGGACACACAGAGTTTGCCAACATGCAAATTTCTGTGTGTTTCCAAACGTGTCGATTGTCTCAGGACCTGCTCGTGTTTTGAACGCAAGATTAACAGAGAGTATGAAGCAGGAAAAAACTAAAAATGAAGTCTTTGCTCTGAGTGATATCTAGTTCTTTAATGCACGCACTATTAAGTGTGAACAAATTGGGTGAATAGCGAGCAAGCGATGGACAAAGACTGACTTAACCTCTGATAAAGTTCTTATTATAATGAAGCACAAGCCTTGATGAAATTAGGGCTTTAAAAGAACCAGTTTATGTTCATAAAAGTTTGAAGGGTAAACGTTTAGGCAGATTCAATTAGGCAAAATTGTTTAAAGCACCCTTATCTTACACGGCCTCAAGTCCGTAAGCAAATATACGAGTCGTTACTTACTCCAAGGGTTAACATTAAATTATCGATCCCTTTCTTTGGTTGGAGACATTTACTCGAGACCTTTTGTTTGAAGTCCCATGAAAACCCCATTACATTTCTATAGGAAGTATATGTGAAGAGATAACAGTTTTTTATCAAAGAATAAAACTAGGTGTTTACATTTCTGCATCGCGCAGGTAAATACGACTCGTGGTTCAGTTATGGAGACCACCGTTTTTTACGTTCAGAGTGTAGTTTTGTCCTTGTGGATGCAACGAGGCCGTGTTCCTGCGTTTATACGTCTAATATTTCATCAAGTATTTTTTGGCAAAAAAAGGGGATCTTTTTCAGAGTTCGAATCAGGTAATGTAGCGTGCACAGACCGAGTTTGTTGAGCTTATATTCCAAAGTCAACTTAGGGCGCGCAGGTTTATTTCAGTCTCTGAACTTGCACAGCAAAATAAATCACTGTTCGTTTGTTTATACTTCGCGATATTCCTGGTGCCTTTTTGACCTCATATCAACTTTTGTGAACAAATTGGCGATCTTAGCTAACCAGTTTAGATCTTGGCGTTTATTTTTCGCTAACATCGACAAGAATAAAACCTCATTGTGTTTGATATAGCGCAACGGAAACGGACGCGAGGCGCTCACAAGCTTCTTTAAGAATACATGCAGTGATAACTCATACAGGGCGAAGAAGGCGTGAGAGCGAAAACTAATTAATATCACTGTGTGATACTTGGTTTCTTTAACTGGGCCGTACTCCGCGAAACTATAAACATTTGTAAGATTAAAGACTAATGCAAACTCGTTTGGTTAAACTTGTATAGCGGGGCTTTAGTCGCGAGCGAAACTATTCAAGCTAAGTCCGTATTAAAACAAGGCTTTGTTGTTGATGCAAACTTTGTTGATAGTAGCAAGATCAACAAAAAATCGCGCAAAGGGTATGTTTCCTTTTTAACGGGATTTAAAGCCGGTAAATGTAAGGCTGGGAACATCTGTTTTTCCATGCACCCCGAAGATTTGAGGAAAGTCCGGGTTTTCGTTATTGAGTTTCGCGAACAATAGCCCAGGACAGATGAAAAATTGTTTTCGAATTACACCGGTAACCTATATAACATCAGTTTCGTCTCAAACCCTCAGTCCAACAGTGATTTTTGAAACAATCTGGCACCGTAAGACGCGCGCGAAATCAAACAATTATAAAATACAAATGCTCAACAGTTCTTGAGATCAAATTTTGATTAACCTTGTGTTTTTCCAGCGCGCAATTGCCATTCACTATTTTCATCACATACTCGAACCTCCTTGAATACTTACGAACACGTATTACATTTCCATTGTGAAAAACATTGCTAAAAATGGAGGTTTCTGACAAAAATTCCGAGTACTCGTACTTAACGTTGAAATGATGAACTGCTGACTGTGTTGATATCGCAACAAGCGAAGACAAGAATCGATATTTTTGACTACATTTTTACACAAAGTTGATTTCATGCAAGCTTGTCTCTGAGACAAGACATTGCGTTCGATCTCTTGTGTTCTCTCATTCGGTGGGTAGTTAAAAAATATATTGCCAGGCTTATACGCTAGATTGCTTCGCGCGGCGTGAGTCCATTTCGAACCTCGGTGGGAAGACAAATGTCCCATTGGCAAATTTCTGTTTAGGACCCTATGCAAAGCGAACGAATTGATTCACTTGTCGAGAAACACCTTTATTGCAAGTCAGCGCCTTGAAACATTAATATTTAGGCGTTTAGACTAGTAAAACGCAATTTAAAATCGCTAATTTAGGATTGCGGTCTGGGAATGCGAAAACGTGTCTTGGTGTTCCTTCAAGAACTCGAGGGCGGAGATTAAACACTGACGTTGCTTTCGCTTGATCAAAGTAATTAACACTGGGAAGATTTTTAGGCGTAAATGAACTGAATAATTCATGAAGCAAAGTGTGTTTTATTTTGATAGCAGTTTGACCGCCCATTTAGCCTTTAATTGCGTCAAAGGAGGAGATATCACTGGATCTAGCTAAATAGCATTCGCTATATTAACGGCCTTGAAGCGGCAGGCACATAAAAAATATTACTTTTGTAAGCGTGCAATAATTAAGGAAAACAGAGACGCCTTAATGAAATATTGCCTATGTCACAGAAAAGAAGTATAACACTCACCAAAATTGGCACCAAATTTTGGGAAAGTGGATCTTAGATCTCTCCGCTAGCCTAGCTTTAATTTCGGCAATTTTTGTTAAAGTAATAGCTTTCTGTTCTTTGTTTAAGTGTTACTCCAAGAGGTGTTTTAGAACTTCTCCCCTCGCCGAAAAGCATGGAATTTTCCGGTTAAGAATCGATCGCGTCTCTGGACGAATTCGTCTATATATTTATTCTGCGTCGAGTAGGTTCACTTGAGTTATCTAATTCGTGAAAGAGTTGTTTTTACTTTAGCTTCACTTTTGTAATTTCATTCTGTTGCGTTTTATGTGAAATGTTAATTTTTTTGTTAGCGAAACGCGATTGAAAGCCAAAAGAGGCTAGCTGGAGTGTTAAATATATTAGTAATTCATGAGAAAAGATTTTCAACACCCGCTCGCAAATAGCAATTTTCATGTCTCTTAATTAATTCATTGGTGATATAGGATTTTGAATCGACAGAAATTTGGACTAGTTACTTTACTTGAGACTAAAAGGGATAAAAAAAACCCTTAGATTTTAGACGTGTTGATCAACTCACGGAGTGCTTTCGTCTTCAGTGGAGATGAAGTTCCCTAACAAAATCAATTTGAATTAAAAGGAAATGAGAAAGTGAATGTGTGTTGTGAGAGATGGGAAGTTCTTAGTTTTTGCTTGTTTTATAAATCAGAATAAATTTTGCTTTCCTGTACAGTGACAGAATATTTACCTAAAACTGCTAATATTTGAGTGCAGGTTTACAAAGAAATGAAAAATTGATGACTTAACTTTGATTGGCAGTGGTGAAATATGTACTAGTTTCTTTGCGTGCAACTCGCTAGGAAACGGTTGTCGTTATTTTTCACGAATAACATACTTAGTTTTCTAATGATTTGCTTTCTTCGCTTATCGGGTTTGACAGATCATGACTGGGGGCTTTTGGGTGGCAACACGACATATCTTTAACCTGTAATATGCACAGGTAGCCAATTGTTATGTGCAAGGCTCGAATCACCAGCTTTAAGTTCCTTTTAGTCGGCGAGATTTACTGGACTTGGGTCGGATATATTTTAAAAGAGAAAAGTTTAAATGTCGTGCACAAACGTATTATTACGGTGCGATCGATTTGAAAGATTTTGGGACAATGAAGTGCGGCAATTTCCTGTGTTTCTTCGACAATAATGCATTGAAAATTAGGATATTTAGTCGATTCTGGGGACGACATGGCATTGCGGTTTATGAAAGCAAAATTGGTTTTCTAAACAACGTTTAATGCGCATAGTTGTGGCTTGCACTAAGAATTGTTGCTTATATATATATACAACATTTGCGAGTCTATAACTCATTCTCGACAAGTAATACCAATTTAATCTGAGAAATTTTCCATCTTTTTGTCTCAAAGGGATTTATGGAGCTTAGCAAAGTAGGCCACTTTGTGTTTTTGTCTACGCCAAAGATTACTAAGTTTGGTATAATTCATTCGTTAAGCAACGTCAAAACACAAGTATTCTTTCGCCCTGTTAATTTTTTCCTTTCCCGTATTTCTTACAGGGCTCCTTTTTGTCATTTCTCCTACAAACGGAAGATTTCTGCATAACAGATCGTGCAATTGATTTATCCGCGCTCTTGAATTTCCAATCAGCTAGACCTGGTATAGGCTCAAAGCTGTTTTTGACTGACTTAGTACACACTGATTTCGCATATTGCGCGAGAACAAGGATCATCCACGTTCGCTGTTTTGATCGGCGTCAAAGATATATCTCATCGACAAAGTACTTGAAGTTCTAAACACTCAATATAACGCATTTCAAGCGTCGAATATTTCATTTTGTTCCGCAGTAATATTGACCCCTTTTCCAAATTCGACATTTTCTGACGGAATTGCGTTATAATAGGGCGATAGTGTACATTATTTCATATTGAACAAGTCTTAAACGATAGGTTTTGCCCAGCGAACGTTGCTCTTTCCCCTAATAACTGGGCATATATAGAACGGTTGGAGTCTGTGTGAATTGTTATCCTCCCAGTTCACTTCAGTTTTCATTGATTCATCTTCCGTATCAAATAAAATTTGAGTTGCTAGTTGTAAATTGAAAGGAAAAAAGGACCA
The DNA here is from genome assembly GCF_036669925.1 of Montipora capricornis. Classification (NCBI taxonomy): domain Eukaryota; kingdom Metazoa; phylum Cnidaria; class Anthozoa; order Scleractinia; family Acroporidae; genus Montipora; species Montipora capricornis. The sequence goes on along the minus strand of NC_090895.1, from coordinate 40,829,411 downwards.
TTCGGCTATTATGCTTCTGTGGTGTAAAAACGGCCTAAATGCTAATTCCTTCCGTCCGTGTTAAAAGAAGGGCATTGTTGTGTTGCGTACGTATGCAATGTTGCCCATTATATACAGCTGTCATTGCCGCACATGCAAAATTTATTGTCCATTAAGATGTGAACTCATTGCCTTAATGCTGTAGAAACGCTTCAGAAAAATGTTTCAGCTTTCTTTTTATTGAAATATGTTTAAACCTTGGTTCAAGGCTTTTGCTAATTTTTTTAACTGGTTATCAACACCTTCAAAAACTTCCCTCACTCGAATGCTTCCATTCAAAAGTTATAACCCGTCGCTTTTCCCTTTACTAAATAATTTTTCAAACGATGAATTTCTTATGTCTCACTTTCGTTTTGGGATCATTTCGTAACTCTATACTCCATTATATTGCTGCTTATGAAGGATTAATTGTCCGATGATTCGTTTTCGCAAGTAAAGGCTATTAGTTAAAAATGCGACGAAAAAGCCGAAAGAAAAGGGTAGATATTTTGTTGGTTAGTTCCATGGAACAGGGAAGAGGTGGTTCCTGTTTCGGAGGAATCCAGGACGGAGTTTTTTTTTAAAGTTTTATCTTCACATTTTGGCGGCCTTTTATTTAGTTCTTTTTAGGCGAAAATCATCTCTTTCCGTAATGCAGCAAAGAGCAATGGTACGGGAAAAATTGAAGTATTTTATGGAAACTGAATGAGCGATCTCAGTTTAGGTAAAATTACAGCCTTTTGAAAATTTATTTGGTGTGTGAATGACATTTTTTTTGTAGCGAAAGCGTTGCGGGGCATTATTTTGAAGGCTTCGCATTCAAGTGGAACGAAGTCCTTGCTTTGTAAAATTAGGGCAATATCATCCCATATTGACTGGAGGTTATTAAACTGCTTTTTCTCTGAATCAATATCCTGATAATTCGTTTTCTTGTTACCAGGGTGGAGTGGAGTGATTAGGTTTTGGAATTTTTCTCTAATAAAACTTGTAAAATGAACAACGTTTTATTGAAATGCTTTTCGGTGGCATGCTTTTAATATTCATAAGCGAATACAGATCAGACTTTTGCAGCTTACGAAAGTGAAAAAAAAAAAAAAGAAATGTGCTCTGTGTAAGATTTAATAATGACACCTTTTTCTGCGTAGCAAAATGCAAGAACGTAGGATAAGAGTTTTTAATTTGACAAATTTCCTTTGCTTTTGTAAATGTTAATATTTCCCGCGAGCTGCGGGGATTAAATCTCGTATTGCTTAATGTATTTAATTAGGTCACGTATTCCTCAAATTGTTCTTTTTATTTTTAAGGGGAAATGACGAGGGTCCTTTAGAAACTCGAAATCTTTCTGCCTGTTCATCAAAACATGAAGTGAACGGTATTTCCCTTTTTCCACTTGTCGACACGTTTATTTGTCACAAACAACTCGTTTCTCTTGGGACAAAACGAATAATCCCGGCTTTAACGTACTTTACACGAATCTTTTTATTGCTCTTTTCCTGCCGTTGTTAACTAGTGCAATTTTGATGATGAAATTCTCAAGTGAGACTATTAAATGAAGCACAACTTTTGAGTCTGAGGATAGAATTTTTGAGTATGACTATTCCTTTGAAAGCTACTAAGCTGATGTACTGTTTATTTTGATGTAAATTAGCTCCAAGTTATTTAGTTTGCGTGAAATTCTAGTCCGACCATTCGGATTACATGCTTCTGAGCAGTGCTGTTCCATGTGCGACACAAAAGTGAGGTTCTCCTTAATCAAATCCGCAGGTTTGACCAATCGAATGAAAGGTCCTAAGCAGTACTATTGCACTGTCATGACTCATTAGCTTAAAAAGTGACTCTTGGTGAGTTGTATTTTTCATGTGTTGATGACGGACGTCTGCAATGTAAAACCTTTAATTTGTGCCAGCGACCATTCAATTTGGAAACAGCCTGAGTTTGTTAGTGTTGTTTTTCGAATTTGTGGCTTGTGCGGAGTGAGAGACATCAGCCGTAAGGGCCTTTTGAAGTGCAAAAATGACGCGATAACAGCAAGTCACGGGTTCGAGTGGGTGTTAACAGGCGCAATTGGGCGTCTCACCGGAAACCACTTAAGTTTGCGAATTTACGCCAACTTCCGGCCATTTTGAAGAGCCAGTGAGCTATTCTTGTCCACGTGTAACTATTAATGGTGTTACTTTCTAAAGAGACAGTAATGGTACGTCGGTGGATCTTTGAAACACAGGAACTTGCTAGTATCAACTGAGAATTGGAGAGATTAAAAAGCTGACGTTTTGAGCGTTGGGCCTATGTTATTTTCCCTGTTAAGGACTGAGGCTCGATACGTCAGCTTTTAATACACACTTCGGTGTTCAATTTATTTTTAAAACAGCACGGTTGATACTACTGAATTTTAGCAAACTAAAATACTTTTGGTTTGCCAAAACATCACGTAGTAATTACAAGTTGCCATCGCTCCTCTTTGAATGAACAACTGCTTATCAGTGATTCCATCGAGGTGCTGCTATTAACCAAACTATCCATCGGTGTTACGTTTTTCTTGAAGTTTGAAAAAATGATTCTCTTAAGTCAAAAGACACTTCATTTAACGTTGAAAGATCAAGGGAGGAGGCTGACGGGACGCTGTTTCACATCACCCTCCCTTCTGTCAGGACCCTGACTATTTTAAGTGCACAGACTATTATTTATACAATAAGAAGTTATTTATAAGAAGTTCAGAAACTTGAGAACTTATATACTGGAAGAGAGTTGTGTCCGAAATCGGAAACGTTGGGTGAACGAAGCACCAGCAAAAGGTCGATAAGAACAAGACTTGGCCTACCGTTTAGGTTGCAGATTCTCGTGAAACCACCAAAAAGGTGATTTGGATGTGATAAAGGTGTTTTAAGGTAAATGTATTTAGTCCGTGACAGAGCTGTAATGACACAGGTCTGAGTGATGTCAACAAACCGCAAATTTCCACTGCAAACACGCAACGTCGTTGACGCGTGCAGGGAACGCGTGTGATGGTGATCTGAAGTAGCGCGGCTCGCGGGAACTTGTGTTTTGTGGGAGGTCAAAGAACGTATTTACGTCAATAGGTTTCCTGACCACACCTGGCTGCTTCCGGGTGGCAGTTTGCAAAGTCACAAACCCTTCACGAAGTCTCGCCCCCTCAAGTATGCTGTTCCGGTATGACCTTTCTCATTTGCCGCGTTCTCAATATAGCGTCAGATATTTGATTATTTTTAATCTCCCGGAATTTCCCCCCACCAATATTAAGTGGAAGATCAAAGTCAAAAAAAAAAGGAAGTGGCAATCTTGTCAGGCCCGCAGGAAAGAGCGGAAAACTGATCGATGACAACGATCGCTGGACAATACCGTCTGTTGTCCTTGAGATTAGCGTTTACGGCCTTTTGATCTCTCTTTTAATTTTGTAACTTTGACATGATTTTTGTTTATACACCAGTAAATAATGCGAACGTTTTGAATAGTTTTCGTTAACATCTAGCTGCTGAATTCGTGTTTGGCGTTGGTTAATAAGGGCGTGGTTGACTAGAAAGTACAATTTTCTGAAAGAAAGTGCAGACGAACATGTACTAACACATATTTGCACCTTGTTAAAGGAAAAGAACGCCAATTTTTAATGAGCGCACCGTTTTCCTGTTCGGCAAATTGGTCTTTGACTCACCCCTGATGAAGACACTAAACTGGAGTGTCGACACGTTGAGTCTGAATTGTAAGTTTAAAGTCAAATTTCTTCAAACCAGATTACCATAAAACTATGTTTGATTGTCAACATGGTGCAGTGCGAGCCCCAATTTAAGCATTTTTAACCTCAGTGGCCATGTCCTTTGTCCGGAAGTATTTTTTTGTTAAGTCTAGATTTGCCTAAAGCGTTGTTTGTAGTGGTAGTCGGCATTTGGCGACATGGGCGGCCTAAAGGTTTCACTGTGAAGATGATGTGGTCAAGAGATTATGCGTGGAGAGAGAGCAGAACAACGAATTTCTTTTACTGTAAACAATGTGGAATTTGATTCCAAAAATAATTATTTTTTTGTTGATGCACTTCCTCCTTAGCACATTTCTTCGTTTTTTTGTTCGTTCATTCACTCATTCATTCCTTCATTCGTTCGCGCGTTCATTCTTTAATTTCATTCAACCACTTATTCATTGATTTTTTTGTTCTTTCGTCCGTTCGTTGCGCCGGCCATTCATTATCCCCCTAATACCGCTTAAACTTTAACGCGGCACTTTATTTTGGCTCATTTACATATGTTTCGCCCTACTATTTTGTTACGAGTTGTTCGCCACACGCATTGAAGACTTACACGACTCCACTCCCCGATTTCGTTGCCCTCAGTTTACCGCAAAAAAGTGAAGGGAGGTACAATTAAAAGCCCTTTTCTGTCAGTGTAACGGTAGGGTGTCGGCACGCACTGAGGACCTATGTTTATGCAACCTTTGGTGGCCTCGGAGACAGAAAGAAACGAACTTCACGGGAAAAAGTGTTCTGGCAAGATACCAAAATAGTGATTAACTTGACGGACTTAATTACCAAACAAAATTTACATTCGTATTCCTCAATAAATACCTGGACACTGAGGTAGGAGCAATGTCATTTATTTTATCCCGAGAGCTTATTTCCTCCATAAAGGCGTAGGTTCCAATAAATTTCAATTGTGTTAACGTTGTAAATTTATAGTAAAATAATTTCTATCAATCAATTCATTAAATTAATTACAAAGGGACTGAATATGTCCACAACTGAACAACTGTCAGACACTTATAATTTCCCTCTCCAAAACCCTGTACGAGACTGGTGTAAGAGAGCGTTTGAAAAATGGCTATTTGACAAGAATTGGACTATTATGCCGAGAGTCTGCTGGGTGAACACCAAAAGTAACACTCATAATTGGCTTATGTCTACCTGTCTTTCCATAAAGTCATGAACTCGTACTCTCGCGCCAGTCTCCCTGTCAGAAATTTAAGCTTTGATTGCAACCTAAATTAAGATAAGCGTTTGCAAAAATGACCCAACTAACGCTGTTGCTTATCTTAAAATCGACTATTCCCTTATTGCTTCTTTTTCCCCGCTTGGGGGACTTACAGTTTCATTCATTCTTAAGCAAAAGGGAAATTGCAAATTACGTTTGACGTAACTTGGTTCTTAATGTCTCCAATAACCCTGTCACAAAAGACAAGGCATTTCAATTGCACTGAAGTCCAAAACGTAAAAAAAACCTCTTGACTTCAATCGAAATTCGCAAGAAATTTAATGAAGTACTCCAAAAGTTAAATTCTTGATTCATTTTCATTTAATCGGTGAAATTCACCAGAATTTTAACCGATTATATCAAAAGACGCAATAATGATCTGTGGAAATGTGACCTCTACGTATAAAGACCACGTATATATATTCAACGCCAGTATAAAACTGAAGGTGGCTTAAATAATTCAATTTTCCTCGGTTTTGGGAGCCTTGGAATACACACAAGTTATTTTATCATCAGTTTTAATGAACAAATACCTTGTGTGTGTCCAACACAAAATTTGCCGACAAACTATACCATCTATTGGCAAATATACTTCGAGGGATTTGACTGTAAGACGAATTTAAATTGGAAGAGCGCTCTCGGGGAAGGTACAGTGCCGTGGAAAATCCGGCAACGGACGAAATACATGTAACTCAGTGAAATTCCTGCGCACCAGTTGGTCAGCAGTTCTAATTTTGTGTGGCATGATGAAGGTAGTTTTCGGCCATTGCAGGAGACAATGAAAAATGCAGCCACTTTGCAACAATGCAAAGTAGGGTTATTGTGGACTCATAATTGGAAATGGGCCCTCTGCCATTCTGTTTGTTTTCTGAGACCATTTCATCACGTAAAAGACGTCCAGCGGTACACGTAACTACTCCAGCCACTTCCTTCCTCGCTTTCTTCATTTCCAGCTCCTGAAAGACAAGTGGCTCATTTTCAATTGATAGCTTGGCACAAGTTCCTTCAAACATTCCGTTGTCGGCCGATGGGCATGTGAATAAGAATGCAATGCAATACAAAATTTCAGGACCATATGAGAAAATCTACGAGCAACAACGTAGGGAGGGAACCTCCACTCCGACAAAAAATAACTTTAAACCACACTAAAATGTTTGATTTTTTTTTTCGAAAGAAAGCGTTTCTCTTTTAAATGAATTCCCGAATCGCTTATTTTTGTTTTAGAATTTCCCGGCCGTCGCCATCTTGAATAACTAACGCGGGTGTCCCTTTTGTTGCTATACAAAAGTGCAAGGTGAGAGCAATAAAGCGATCGTGACACGTCACAATTATCTGACGGGCGCCTGGGAAATTTGAAAGTCAAAATAAGCGATTTTGATTTATTTTTCTAATACCAGTTATTGGAAAAAGAATTTAAACAAATTTGTTTGCGGGCATTATTTTTTCCGGTTTAGAGTTTTGTGTAAGTGTCACAATTTGACAGGGTCAAACGCAACACATACACCAGACAAAACGACAACAGTCCTACCACCTCAACCGTTACCAGAGCGACAACACCGTAGATAAGAGGGGCTTCTGAAACTATACACCTTATTCCAAAATGGCCGCCATTTAAATATTCTTTTGTTTTTATTCAAATTGGCCCTGGATGTCTCGTTCTTAAGATTAAAATTCAAAAGAATATTTTATCTTGAACGAGGCAACAAGGGCCAAGCATACATAAATCAGCGGCCATTTTGGGACAAGGTGTATCGCACGCATCCTACAACTGTGACCTTATAACATACGCGTTGTCCACAAACCCATAACGAATGTCAAAGACAAAGACTACCCCAAGGACAGGCAGGGAGCAGCATACAAGATCACATGCTGCGATTGCCAAGCCACTTACATTGGTGAAACCGGCAGGAACCTAAACACACGACTTAAACGAACACAAACGAGCAACTAAGAATGGTGATCTCAATAACAAAATTGCTGAACACCATTCAAGAACAAAACACACTATAGACTGGGACTGTGCTAAGTGCTTAACCTACCATACGAACTATTACCGGCGCCTTACGCATGAAAGATGGTCTGCAAACCTAGAACAAACTACATTAACCCTTTCACCGCCAAAAATGCAAATTGACACTTCTAGATTTTACTCTGTCTAACGCCAGACGATTTTACTCGTCAATGGGGAAGCCATCGGCAGTGAAAGGGTTAAACCGTTGCCAACCTCTACCTGCGCCTTACAAACGATTACTTAACAGAAAACCTTAACTACACACAACTTTTTTCCTCTCAGCTTACAAACCGGATCGTGACGCACCAATCGCCACTCACAATCCTCACAACCAATCACATTACTTTTTCCCACTATCAATCACAACACAGACCAGAGCATCACTACATTCGTATGAATTTCGAACCGTAACTCCGCTCAGGTTGTCGAAACGTCAGTCACTACCATCTGTCCTCCTCAGGACTACTTTCACCCAGACGATCAAATTCCAACGAGGTATGTAACTCCTGGGTTCAAACCATTTTCTATGGTACGGTTGAAATTGCAAGAAATGTATTTTTGAAGTGCATGTTATAGACGGAAGATAGAAGTGATCCTCGAACTTAACGACGGTGCCTACTATTGTTATTGCGCGTACGTTCTGCCCATCTCGAGATACTCGGGTTTCCCATGGGTGGTGCTTATTAATACAGGGGTATTTTTGCACGGTTCAAAACTATGCGGAGAAAGCAGAACTTTGCAAGTGATTTTGGTATCCAAAAAGAAAATTGGGGGTAACCACGCATTTTTCAGAGATAATAAAGCTTCAATTTGGAAAAGAACGCCAAACATAGCTTTGTAATTGAAAGCTCTTTACAAACATTGTTGATAAATTATCTTTGAAGAATGCGATTTTCTCTTTGGATTTCAATAACACTTGTTAAGATCTGCTTTTCCCGCATATTCAGTAAACCGCGCAAAAATACCTTTGAATTAGTAGGCACCGTCCTTAACTGGACAACAGGCCATTTCCGAGTTCATCTCTGCCTCCTCTTCAAAGCGAGTCTAAGTGCGAAGTTTTTGTTATGAAAATTAGTTATCTTTCGTATGTAAAGTAGAACTAATTATCATCCCAAAAACTTCGCACTTAGACTCGCTTTGAAGAGGAGGCAGAATGGAAATGCCTAATCAATTGTCACTTTACAGACACCTGGAGGCTTCAACGGGATTCGAACCCATGACCTCAGTCCGCGATGCTGGTGCAATGCTCTGCCAACTGAGCTATGAAGTCACTTAGTTGGGAGCAGGTCAATTTGTTGGGGTCATGTGTTCCCTCTCAAAGTGACAATTGCTTAAATTTTCCAGTTACGTGCGAGGATCGCTTCACCATTTCGTCTATAGATCGAATGCATAAATGGCGGCCAAAAAAATATTCTTTTGTTTATGTGTTAATTAGCCTCACTAGCCTCGTTTGCATGGACAAAATACAAAAGAGAGGTTGCTTGAGAGCGAGGCTAGTGAGTCTCATTAGCACATAAACAAAAGAATACATTTTTGGCCGCCATTTATGCATTTGGTCAATAACCCGCCATACAAATACAAACATTTATTTCATTCATCAGTCCTTTCAGGGGAACACATGAGCCCAACATATTGACCTGCTCCCAACTGAGTGGCTTCATAACTCAGCTGGAAGAGCATTGCACCGCCGGGCATCGCCGAGGACATGGTTTCAAATTCCGTTGCAGTCACTTGAAATTTTCAGGTGTCTATAAAGAGATACTTCAATTGCTTAAATTGTCTGGTTAAGTGAGAGGGTCACTTCTATCTTCTATGGTTGAAATTACTAGGATATCCCGTATAACGAAGATCTCCGTATAAAAAGCGACACTTGACCCACAGAGAAAATAGGATGGAAAAGGAGTTAGAGATAACGAAACTTGGAGGTATAATAGGGAGTTTAAGAAACGACGACGGCTACGACTACGACACAAAACAATAATATCATTGGTCAAAAGAGCATAAATAATCGTGCTGCACGTGCAGCACGGATTTTAGCAAGTATGTCTGCGGTCCTCTGCATAACGACGACGTGAAATCACCAAATTTGAGGTTTTGACGACAACGTAAGCATGCAACAGAGCATCTC
>NC_090895.1:40802781-40815281 GCF_036669925.1 Montipora capricornis | reverse complement strand
CACCTCCCCGGGTCTCCTTTCCTCACTTCTGCTCAAATGCAGCGCGAGATCCGGTGGCGAACGAGACCTTCCTGTGGCCTGCTGGGAACGCTGCTCCCTTTCCTGTTGTAACCGGCTTAACTTGTCTTCAGCTTCAGTTAATTTCTGTTGGAGTCGTTCTAGCTGAGCCCGCTGTTCCTCTTTGACTACTTCGAGTTTTTCCTGCAAGTAATTTGCGAAAGGTCCAGTCAGAAATAGCACACAAAATCAAATTAACAGAAAGCAGATTGCAGTGACCAGCAGTTTCATTGACACGATGGATTGGGGTGTATTCGCATTCGCGCGGGCTCGGGAGACCTGCTTTCGAAAATGGTCAGAAATGATTATAATTATCAAATTTTCATCTTCGGATGCTGCGCTTCTACGCAAGTTGCGTGACCGGCTCACTAAATCTCCGTTATAAGCTCGTATACCATATGATTGGCACCAAATATTTCCAGGCTGAAAGACGCGTGGCAGGACACGGAATTTTTAATTTATGAACTCATTAAAATATTTCAAAAAAAATCCACTTCTTCCGTTCGCGCTCGTTGGATACGAGATTAATCACAGTCAACTCATACCTAAGGGGCGCTCATGGAATTTCCTGGAATAATTGTTAAATAACGGGATGACGATGCAGAAAATTAAAACTTTGATCCGAAGTCATAAACAGTTGTCGATTAAAATGTTAAAAGTAATAAAAAAGGAAAAAGAAAGAGTGTATCCAAACTTTCTCCAATACTCACTCTTCCCAGAAGTTATGGACTCACATAATGCTCGATATACCCTGCGAGCAGTTGGTTTCGCCTACGCTTCCCGTGAGAGAAACCACTGCGAACAAGCGTTAAGTTTCCTTGAGCGAGCCGCCGTCCAGCGCTAAGGGCGAACAGATCAAATTTGAACCGGTGAAACGAGTTTAAAAACTTATTGTGGTGCTTGCGCATGCGTTCATCTCCGTAACTGCTGTGTTTGGACGAGCCTACTGTGTAGTGATTTCCATACTTTTCCCGCGAAATAAGATGAAGTGATGTCAAATGCATTACGTGGGGTGTGACGTACTTCGCACATGACTCTGAGACACAAATTGCGGTTTAACCTTGAGCTGTATAATTTGAGTGCAAGTTTTTTTTTATTTGCTGGCCATGGCGCGCCATTCCATAAATGGCAATTAATGATAAGACAAATATACTTGTACATGTAGCTGCTGAGCATGATTGCTCTTCGAACGGTTGCTCGCAGTGGTTTCTCTCTCGGGAAGCGTAGGAGAAACCAACTGCTCGCAGGGTATGCTCAATACTACTGACTTTGCATGCTTAGCGGGGTCATTTGATTTAATGCGATTTTACATTGTTTACAGTTCCCGCAACTCGTAGAGCACAAATACTCGCCAGTGAGATTCCGACCACCAAATTCACCTGTCCCGCATGACCAGACGGCCGGTATCTCGGATAACCATACCTTGAATGTCGCAGCTACGGACTCGTTCTGTAGAGTCATGTGCCTGATAGCCTCAAGGTGCTCTTCATTCGCAGTGGTTCGCTCAGACCTCAGACGCTCAAACCTGGAACAAAAATCATCCCCAGTTTACCAATTGCACCAATGTTGTCTTTACTTCGGTGGAACAAGTGTCGTCCGGGAGAAGCACTATTGCTTGCTCGATCCTACTTTTGTGTCCGTTCCGAAAATCGTAGATCATGTATGTGAAAGCAACGATTTGTACCAACCTGTCCTTCCAGTGAGCTTCCTTGTTATCAATATCTTGTATCAATTTGCTGTGTCGAGCCGTCAGTGTCTCCTTCTCGCTTTCCAACTCTTCATAATCACCTTGCAGCGTGTTGCATTTATCACTGGTGAAATAAAGCAAACAACATATTAAACGAACGCTGAATCCCTTAATGGGGAGTGAACCTAGAAGTTGTTAACCTTTTAAAGTGCCCCTGTGACCAAAAAATCAATTCATATTTTTCTTTGGATTTAAAAACTATGTTAACAAAACACTAAGTGACCCACGTTTTAAGCCTTGATTTCAAAAAGACACCTCTTTATTTTAACTGTAATTTTCCTATTTAATGGTCCGCCATTAATAACATTATGTTCTTGAGAGAGCTGGATCGAGGAGAAAATGACGTCAAAGGCTCACAAGTTTAAGAATGCAATACGTGTGTACGCCGCAGAATTAATATACAGCACGGGGGTTTTGGGCTTTCAGACTTTTAAACTCACGCTTTGCATATATAATAAGCTGCGTTCACACGCTGAAATTTTAAGCTAGTGAGCCTCTGGCGTCACTTTTCCCTGGATCCAACCGTCTGAGGTCCAATCGGTCAGTTTTGAACGTGAGTAATGGCGGACCGTGAAATCCAAAACTTAGACTCACAGTAAAGGGCCTTTGGATAAAAATCAAAGCTCAAAATTTTTCCAGTCAGGTGTTAAGCAAACACACTTTCAAAATCTGAAGGAAAAAAGGAAGTGGTTTTTTTGATCACAGGGGCACTTTAAGGACTGAGGGGCCCCCAATTAACGAGCAAAATCGTCTGGTGTTAGAGTATAATCCATAAGTGGCCACTGGGAATTAAAGGATCGATACTGCTGGAAACGCTTACTACCCTTAGTAAACAATTTCTCATGAAATGACCATTAAATTGTATCACCTTTTAAGACAGTTACAGCTTCCAGGCAAATAGAACGAACTGTTCAATACTCTACTCTCGAGCCAATTCGACATTAAGACAGGTTTTAGTCACGTGATCTTGTTCGCACCACAATTTATTCAAGTTAATTTATGCCAAACCAATTTCCAAGTCCAACTTTTCGAGTCGAATTCAAGTATTTTCGGTTGGCACCAACGTGATGAGACAATAGAAAATGGCCCCACAAGTCTTGAATAATGATGGGGTCAAATTTCCAAAGGACGTTTTAATGCCTTGTATGCTTATTCACGGTTATGTGAGCAAATACTGAAATCTTTGCACAGATTGAAACTGTCGGATAGTGACCAGTATCTAACGGACAAAGTTATCCGAACAATTGGAGGATGGAAACTATTAAGTTACAAAGGGAATTCTACCACTAGAAATCTCACGGCCAAAAACAGTTTCGCCAAAGTATGACATAAAATTAAATAGTGAAGACGACAAAAAATGGGAACCTTTTGTAGACTATACGTGTACATTGTGATTTAATTGTTTTTATTTTTTGCACGCTTCCTTTCCCCCGTTTTACTACTTAAAGAGGCAGTGTCGCGCTATTTTAGTCAAACTTCAAAACACCAAAAGACGTCTTTGCATCAAAGAAGACCAAAAATAATGCTGTATTTTTGTTACCAATAACCACTGAAGTGCACTGAAGTGCACTGAAGCTATTCTTTGTTGTTTGCGGCCAAGGATGGAGAGGATGGAAATGGATTAAAAAATTGAAAAAACTGGCCGGGTTTTTCTTCAAGTTTAGAGACGATGTCTTCAGAAAGTCGCCAAACATCAAAGCTCCTTGTGCCATAAATACATTTCATATCTTGTCAGTGGGTTACAAGGAATGTTGTACGTGTTAAAGTACCAATTTAGGTTTTTACCTAATCTTGACTTAAAAACATGAAATTTAGCATGACAGTGCCCCTTTAAGCTTAAGCCCTCTATATATTTCCTGGATACTGAAGACTGTTTTTAGCACACTCTTATTCTAGAAGATTAGTCTTAAGTAAATAGTGTGTGTAATTTATGGGGTTATTGTTAATGTATTGAATTGTAAGAAAGAAAATTAGTTAGTAACTGTTGAATGTTAATTAATGAAAAAAAAAAAAAAACAGTTTGGGGCTTTCAAAAAATGCACACCAGAACAATCAAAAGTTCCCAAGACTAAATGCCAGCGCGTACTTACTTTGCTTCCTGAAGTTTCATTTTCAGTTGTTCAATCGCTTGCTCAAACCGCACTCTAAAAATAACGAGAAAATGAAAACGAGATTTAAAAGCGCTCACCAAAGGTAAAGCCACTTTATTTAACGTCCGACGGTGCTCCGTTAGCTCTGAAGATGCAAACTTGAGCTAAAACACGCTTACGACAGACATTCCCGAGTCGTGTGCGTGTTAATGGTCGAAAGTTATGACCTTCATGATAGTTACATGCGAAGGTCGTGAAAAATGGTATCTTTTAAATCGTCCTACACAAACCTTTCCGAATTTTCCAACTCGGGCGGTTGGGGAGTGGGTTTGGACTTCTGCTGTTTAAGAACACTGTGAACACGAGTCTGGAGGAAAAAAAAAAGAGAATCAAAGCCAGTGATGTTGAGAGGCTTAAAAAAAGAAAACGAAGTTTTCAAATTAACTAAAGCGTTTTTTGTCCAAAATAACGGACATTTTAAAGCGTTTCTTCAGTCACTAGAACAAAGATAAAGATCGTCGTTCGTTTTTGCTCATGTTAACGTTTACACTCCGTCTCGTTAATATACAAGTTTGTTTCAAGAAGGCATCAAGCAAAACTTACAAATTGGCTTCAAAGGTTGAAATAACTTGTTAAGCACTTCCCTTTTTTACGTCTTTTGGTTTCTGTACGTATCGAAATATTAGCCATCAAAAACTTCAATGATTGCGTTTCAGCTTGAAGTGCTTACGAGACCATACATTATTTTCAGTAATGAGCATTGTTAGAGTAGCAATCCTCGTGAATTACCTGCAACATCGGGCTCAAATCTTCAGATTAATTAATCATGAATAATTAATTACGAAATGCACTTTTGAAAGTCAGTGACGATTTCTTGGCTGATCGATGAAATAACACTAGACATAAGCTAATGCCGGCGGCAAAAATAGTAAACGAAGACTCCCCTGCAAGTTCATTACTTTCCAGTTTTGGGCACCTGATCACAATAGGAAAACACTTTATATACACCATTGCACTTGACAACAAAATATTCCACCAATTTAGTTCAAGATAAAACTGAAATCGGAAAATACATATCTGTAATTACAAATATCCGTGCGGCATTCATAAGAAAATGGTGTAGGCTTTTAGATTAGTAATCTCCTGTATTTATTGATTGTTAGAACTCTTCTTGTAATGTTTGAATAAAAAGTAAATTGTGGTTGATGATTGTAAAATAATCCATTCTAGAGAAAACTATCGTTCCCTTTTTCCACGCCCTCCGAAAATGGTTCATTACATGTACCTTGTAGCTTTCGAACTCAGCACGCGTGGCATCATGGGCCAGTTTGGAACTTTCCCATTCCGCCTTCACTTTGGTAAGTTTCGTTTCCAGGCTCTCAACACTTCGTCTGTTACTCTCAGCTGAGGCGCGAAGCTGTGGTGCGGAGAAAAGAAACAAGTAGTTAATAAGAATGACAGATTTTCAGGCTTGGAGCTAATGAATTGAGCTAATGAAGGCAATATAGTATTTACAACGCTCCTTTTCAATTCTCCTCTACAACAATAACAATATTTGTCAAAACTACCAGGCAGGCAGACGCTATGGGGACAATAGTATCTCTAAATAATCAGTTGGGTTCACAGGAGTCCCCAGAAACGAACAAGTAGGGAGGTTCTGCGGGAGACGTTCTTGAGCTACGGACGGAAACCGGAAGTGAGCATTTCGCATACCAGGAGAATAGTCTCTCCCAGACTATTAACCTAATCGTCTCTGATAGCGAAAAGATACTTCAATACAAACGAGGTAGTGTCAAGCCAAGTCAAAAAGGAACACAGCTCAATTCCGTTTGCCGTCCGTGGCACAAAACGTCTTGTACTTAAAAGTCCCACTCAAGCGTGACAAGAAGGAAGTAGGTAGTTATTTATGCAGCGACATATTGGTAGATTTTGTGGGGTTTCAAGGAGATGACAAATTAAAATTCGCAACTGATTTAAATGTGGCTTACTTACTTGTTGTTGGTAGCTTTGGCTTTCAGCCATCAAAGCGGATATTTCCACCTGTGCAGGGACAAAAAGCATTTTTCATAAAACTCCGTAGATACAATTTCGCATACTAGTCAATGACACATTTTCTTGACACAAAATCTTGCTCACTGCACAGCTCAGCAATGGAAGAACTTTATAACTGGACCATACAATTGAAGTTTCCCCAACAAACAACTACAACCGCGCATGCAAAACGTTGCTGAATGACATTTTCTCTTTATAAAAATTCCTCGTCTCCAATACAACAATCCTGTCAGCATGATCTTGAAAGAAGATGGCGAAAGGCAACTTTTTACCAAGTTTTCAATGGGTCCCCTTTATTAGGGAGTTGGACAAATACATGCAAAAATCGGTTTGTTTTCTTGTCGTTTTACTGAGGATTGTAACTTGTAGCTTTTATCAAGTGCTCTCTTGACCGGAGAAGCATAGTAGAACAATTTAACGGCAATATCGCGAAAAAAAAGTTTGAAGAAACGATTACCATCAATAACGTATGTTTGCAATTTGACGTCAGCCTCGGTTTGAAAGCGAGATCAAGTGCAATTATTTACGCCAAAATGGTTATCAGTGATACTTTACATTTGAATCAGGTTAATTCGCAGTATTAAGATGGAGTCAGGTCCCTTTAAAGCAAGGGAGGGCCACTGATGTCAGAGAAACACTGGATCGCGCAACCTAATGTCTTCATACTGCCAAAAGTGAAGCCCGCGGCACTACCTATTGAGGGCCACTTTCGCACTTAAGTTTGGTACAGAAAGTGCAGTTATGGGTAGAAACGGAACCCCCTTCGTGATTATATGGCAAGACGATGAAAGTGGTTTTTACAACATTGCCACACTGCTTTCCTCTAACTTTGTCTTTAACTGAGGTCTCAAGGTGGTCCCAACAAAATGGCCGTCGCCATTTTGTTCTGCTTCACTTCAAACAACAGATGTTTTGCAAGAATGCAACAGACAATTGCAATTCACGTTTCGTGTATTTCATCAATACCTTCTGTTTCCAAAAGGCTTAAAAAGACGAACAAAATTACCTTGTTCTCTTCGGCCTGTTGCGTGATAGATTCCAGCTGTCCTTTCAATTCAGAGCCAGTAACCTGTTGTTCCATTAACTGTAAAAAATGGCGGAGCCTTAATTCTCAATGTTGTTTTCTCAAACATGCAGCAAAGCAAGAAAACACACACTTAACTCGTTAACAGTAAGTGGGCACGTGAATATTGTCATTTGAGAACACTGGTGACATACGGGAATACAACATTTCTCCTCCATTGTTCGAAACAATTTTTGCTATTTTTGAAACAATGAAGATTCGTCTGTTGGTGCTCCGATTCTAGGGCAAAAGTTCTCTTTTGATTAAACATGGCTTCTTATCAAGTGAATAATGCTAGAGCAAATAATTGAAACTAGAGCATGGAAAGCCGCAAGGGGACACACTGAATGCTGTAAGTGCAGATTGTGTGGTGAACAAAAAGAGACTGTACAACATCTTTTGGCTGGATGCAAAACGATAGCAAGCAGTGAGTACGTAATAAGACAACAGAGCGCTAATGGTGATGGCCGTTTCCTGGGCAAAGGAATACAATTTGTTAGAAAAGAATGTGAAATGGTACCAGGAAAAATGGTCAAGGGGACATATTTTGGAGAATTCTCAAGCAAAGCTGGTGTGGGACTTTGAGTTTAATTTGAGAAAGACGACAACATCTAGAAGACCAGATTTGATACTTGAAGAAAAGGAAAAGAAGAATATCTGGATATGCGATATGGCGTGCCCACAAGAAAATAACATCGAAAAGAAGACAATTGAAAAAAACAAAACAAATTACAGACAGCTTGCATTTGAACTTAGAGAGCAAAGACCCGGTTTCAAAGACAGAGTTGTGCCTCTTGTGATCAGTGCACTCGGTGGAGGTATAAAAGAGACAATAAAGGAACTGGAAAATATTTTTGAAACAAACGATTTGTGCAAAAAGGTTGTTGCGGAGATGCAGAAGACAATTTTAATGGACAGTGAGACAATAATCCGAAAAGTCCTATCAGGACTTGTCCAGAGTAACATTGAGTAAAAATCATGAAAAAAACGAAGTTGTGAAAGGGGCCAACAAAATTCTTGGTGGTCCCTCAATTAGGCTATATTGTTTGAATTTGAAATATAGCTATAATCTTTACATAATAATATAATAATAATAATAATAATAATAATAATAATGAAAATGAATTGATTAAAAAGTTAAACGCTAAAAGATTTTGAAAATGAATTGATTAAAAAGTTTAACGCTAAAAGATTTTTAAAACATTATAAAAGTGAACGACGTTTCGGCGCTACGTTACGCCATTATCAAGTTTAAAAGTAAAAAAGTGCAAGGTGTAAAATGAATATATAATACTTGAAAAAAAAATACATAAAATATTTGCGGGTCCTATGGCTATAATCCCCAAGGTAAGAAACACAAAAAGATAAAGATAATAATAAATAAATGAACGGTAGTGTCACGTGAACAGTTTGGCGCGAATGGAGTCAGCTTGCGTGTTAAGAGAAGTCTTGATGTCCTTTATGTACAACATCTCGTACACTAAACAATCAAACTTGCTGTTGCATTTTCTCAGAACTTTGAAAAGGTGATCAGTCTTTGTTCTGTTGTTGCCATGTTGTGTTTCAAGGTGTTTCCTAATAGCTGAATGACGGTGTTCACTTATCCGTTGATGTAAGTGTCGGGCATCCGCCACCTTGCGTTCAATCGCACTTAACTATATCGCAAAGAAAGGCTCTACTCCTCCTAAAGCACTGCTGTGGTAGTAATTCTATGCCACAATTTAAAATCTCTTTTCAATATATCAGTGATATGGTATTGCTTAATGCAATATCCTGACTTGAAAGCCCTAGCGAAAAATCTATCAGTCCTACTTAAATACTCACTATAAAAGGTATTACCCCAAAATAAAAATAGATAAGATTACACTTTGAAAAAGTAAATCTAAACTACTGGTAGAATACTTGTAATACCTACACACCCTAAGAATATATAACCTACTGCTGGCTTTTCTCAACAATTATTTAAACTGTGTCCCCCAATTCATAGGATTTTCTTCGAAAGTGACCTCCAATAAAGTAAGCTTATCCTTGCGTTCAATGATATCAAAATTCTTAGGCACAATGATAAACCGGTTATGGTATTTTACCTGCTTTTTAGCTTCGGCGAGTTCCTTCTTTGTTTTAACAAGCATGGATTTCATCTTCAGCGCTCTTTCTTCGGCTTGCTGTCTCTGATTGTCTACCATGTCTACGACATAGACAAAACCAAATAGTAAAAACCACAGTCTGTAAACAGTCCTGAAAACGAACTTTCAAAAGTAAGCGTTCATCCCGGAATCATGAACGACATTATACCAGTTTGACTTTGGAAGATTTGGTTTCCTCGAACGAGCTTATCAACCTGGTTTGACACCGGTTGAAAAAGTTGATCAACACAACCAACCGAAAACGGTTGATCCCGAAAGAACACAGTTTTAATTTTTTACGGTGGTATTTCGACCTTTATCAACTGATTTGATAATTAACAATTATTCTACGGGGGCGCGCTGGATATGAAGTAATAGATAACGCGTCGAGTTGGTTATAATCATTTCATATCCAGCAAGCCCGAGCAGAACAATTGTTTTATTAAAAACTCCAGGATCAAAAACTCTTCCACTGAAGCATCAATTTCTGCCTCGGTCAATTCCGGTCCAAAATGGCTTTTGTCGGCCATTTCTTCCGGCTCAGAGCTGGAAAAATGTTTACAGCTCGCTTTATTGCTAACGCGTTCCTTGACCAGGTATTAGGTACTGCAGGTATATGAACTGATAGCCTTCGTCCGGCGAGCCAATGTAAAATACTGGAAATCTGATATCCGCAGTTCGGTTTTTAATAAAACCAAATATTCGTGTTTTATTCTCCCTGCACCGAAGCAGCACTACAGTTTCTCCAGAAGTTAATTAGCCCTTTCCCAGTCCGAGTTAAACTGGTATGATATTTAGCATCTGCACTGATTATGAAAACGAATACAAGACGGTAAGAGGAAGCCGGGATGAGCTGGTACCGGAATGAGAGTCCTTGTATTGAAACACTCCTTCTGGTAAGAAATTTCACCCGAGGCTCGCTGTAACAGAAGATCCATACTACGAAAATTGCTTGAATATGAAAGGCCCACGAAGGCGCGGCCGATCTATTTTTCTCCTTTTTGTACGAACTCAGTCTCTGGCAAGCTACGTTACCGTGAACGAACTTTTGCCCATAGCAAGCTCTTAGCGAGTCCAACCAGCAATTCTAAATATAAAAGAAAAATAGGCTGCTATTATGAAGGAGTTGTTTGCAGCTGAAGACTTCATTTTGCCCGGCTTGCTTTATTTTCACCCTTTATCTAAACTATTGTACCTCCTTCAAGCCAACCAATCATTGCAGCCCTTTCCTTACCTATCTGTGCCTTAAAATCGTCTGCCCTCTTCTCCGTCCTTGACACTTCCTCTTGTGAGTCCTGCAGCGCCTTTTCTCTTTCAGACAGTTTGGTTTGCAGTGCTTCGAGCGATTTCTGGTAATCCTCCATCTCCAAGCTCATCAAACTGCTTTGATTGGCTTCCTGATTTTATTAATAAGCACTAAGTGTCAATAGTTGATGCATAAAAAACTATAAGGAAAGCCGGCTATGTTATTACCAATTGCGTCCTAGTATCCCTCCAAAAAATAACTTTTGGAAAAACATCGGAAATTTTGAGAAATGGGCCACAGACGTGTGCTTCTTGGAAGAAGCTCCGACAATGTATCGGATCCGAAACTACGAAGCACATGAATCAAAGTACAATCAACATGGTAAGTAGGTTTTCAACTCAAGTAAGACAAAACTAAGTTACTGCATGGGGTTATAAACAGAAACGACATCAGGTAAAGACAAAGAAGGACCGAAGTACATCGGAAGTAGCCTGGACACATTTTGAGGCTTTCGAGAAGGGCATACAAAGTATCTCCGGGGCTCGAATAACTTGACTGGGGAAAAAATAAACTGGTTGAGTAAATACCTTTTCAGCAGCTTCCAGCTGCCTTCCGGTAGTTTCCAGTTGGTTCCTTGTCTCCTCGTGTCGCCTTCGTTCTTCTGTTAAGTCTTCCTCGATGGTTTCCAGTTTACTTGACAACTACAAACGAAAAAAAAATTAAAAAGTGAAACTCCAGTAAAACTATAGCAACAATCTTCAACCACAGGATAAACAAGTAAGTTCAGAATCAGTTTAACTTGAGCATATCTTATCAACAGAATCTGACAACGGCTAACTTTCTGGAAAAGGACATTGCAACAGAAACAAACGAATTTCGTCATTAGTGGCTGTGTATATAAGTGACGAATGCTGTGGTAGGTACTTGGTGTCTCTTTTCTATTGTTTCAAAATTTTTTAAACAAGGTATAAAACGTTCAGTAATTATACAATTACCCTAACCTAACCCTAACGCTAACCCTAATCCTAACCCTGAAGGTTTTACCGTGTTTAGATAATTTTGTGCAATAGATAACCACTAAATGACAAACTACACCAAGTACCTACCAATGCTGTTTGCCAGTTGCCAACAGCGTGGTAAATGATGAACTTTCAAGCTAACGAACCGACTGAATGACTGACTACCCGACTTACTGCTCGAGAGTCCTATAACTGTTGTTGAAACAACTTGAACCAACCTCAGCATTCTCCTTGTCGGCCTTCTCAAGGTCTTCTGACGTTGCCGTCAAATCATTTTCAAGAGCTTTAATTTCCTGCTGGGCCTTCTCATTCCCTGTTCGTAGCAACTGTTGGAGGAAGTACGCATTGTTTACAAATAGTCTTCCCATTCAAGTTCACAGACACAGCCTTCCTTTACAAATCATTGCTCACAAAAAAATCCAGTGATGACTTTCGAACGCTGACAGTAACACATTTGAATTGGTTTAACGCATCATGCTTCCGCCTATTTTAATTTTCCAAGAGGTTATCGAAAAATAATGCAAAAACGGGAGATTTGCAAATACAGGAAAGACGAGGGTGACAAGACGGTGAAGAATAAGATAAACAAACCGTCTCTCAAGCGAAGGTTAAAAATAAATGGGCACTTTAAACCATAAGGAGCTTTACGTAAGAAATTAATAAGATTCATAAGCTACTCCTCCACGATCCGTTCCCCTCCCAAGGTGTTCACACCCCCAATCTGCGTCAAAATGAGTTAATACATTGTGGCTGTACAGCAATTTTAATTCGTAAAATAACAGGACTATTTTTACTACCATGCTATAAATTTTAACAAAAGACCCCACTCCCTTTCCCCATTCAACGTCGCCTGTTTGTAGCCAAAGATCAAAGGAATTACGACACAACATTGTTTGGAGGGTGACAGAGGGGCGAATTGGGTAACCTTGCCAGCACAAAACATAAAAATGACGGGGGCTGAAAAGGTCAAAACGTCAACATTTTTGTCGCCGATTAGACAATACAACGAAATAAAAACAACAGATTTCTTCCGCCTCACTCCACGAGTTAACCGACTATGACAGATGTTGTGGTTGCGCTTGGTTCGTTAAAATACCCCA
>NC_090895.1:40787781-40797781 GCF_036669925.1 Montipora capricornis | reverse complement strand
GCCGTTTTGCGGAATGCGGCCCACTAAATTGACCAATCATACGTCACGCACTAGTTAGAGAACCTCCACTTCATCAAGAAATAAACTTGAAATCACAGGAAATAACCGTTACAGTCAAGTCAGTCTAAAGTACTTTCAGAGAAAGTGTTTGTATCCGAAATAAATAAGTTCTAGACTCGCCTATTATTGTTTCCAAATTTCGCGGGCGCCGCCATCTTGAATAATTGTGACGTATTACGGTTGCCAATTGTTATTAGACAAAAGCTCTTTGTGTTAGAACAATAGGGCAACCGAAGCACGTCACAATTATTCAAGATGGCTGCGCCCGCGAAATTTCAAAGTGACAATAAGCGATTTAAAAATTCACTTTTCTTGATATAAACACTGTTTTAAAAACAAATTTCGAACAAATTTGTTTGTAAACACAATTTCCTTCAGTTTAAACTTATTTTGCAGTAAGAGTGGAGGTTCCCTTTAAGAAAAATGATTGATATAGCATCACGTTTAAGCGAAACGGGAAACTACAGGTTTCTGATCCGTATCAAAGCACTGAAACTTTCTTTTTCTAACTTGCTTCTCCCTTTCCCATGATGCTTCAACGCCAAGCAGCAGCATTAGCCATTTGCCGTTTCATCGAACAACTTTCAGCAGCGGTAACGCGAAAAAGTACCATTCCTACGGTTTCCACAGTTGGCCAGGAGCGTGAATTTAACAAATCGAAAGTGGTTCAGCGTTGTCTCTACTCTTACCGACAACGATATCCGTCATCACAGTAGTCAAAATTTTGTGAGTCCACAACAAATTAGCTAATCAGACTGCGAGATTACAAGCAATTGTGGTGAAATTTATTTTATTAGTTCAAGGGAAAGAAAAACTCACCTTTAGCCTTTGTGACTGTTTCTACTTCTCTTTGCAATTCCTCTACCTTGTTTGTAAACTGGTTGACCTCTCGAGCGCCAGATTCCATCTCAACACTCAAGTTTGACATAGTGGTTTGTACAGACTCCAGTTCAATCTGTTTTTCGTTTAGCTGAACTTCGACCTTCTTTAGTTCCATTCCTCTCGCCTCAAGAGATTCACTTAGGGACTGGATACTTGATTCCAGGGCGGTGATTTTACCATCAGTTTCCTCCTCGCGAGCTTTACATTTCAGGAGTTCATTACAGTTGCTTTCGATAATTCCATTTTTATCGGAGATTTCGCTGTTCAACCTATTCATTTCCAATTGCTGAGCATCTCTTGTCGATTCAAGATCCGCAAATAGATTCTCTTTTTCCTCGATTAATAACTTCAACTGTTGCAATTCTTCTTCCTTGACTAACAAATCCTTATCTATGGAAGAACGTTGTTGCTCAGAAGCTTTCACTTTTTTACTTAATTTCTTTAGCATCTCCTCTTTCGAAGCAAGAGAATCATTAAGAGTTTCCAACTGAGCAGAAAACTCTTTTCTTTCCACCTTTAATCTTGTATTTTCCTCTTCCCTTTCGAAGATGGATTCATTCAACTTTTCATTGAATTGATGTAGAGTACTTAGTTCTTTTTCTTTACAAACATTGCTTTCTTTAAAGTCAACCAGGTCTCTGTTTTTTAACTCCAAATCTTGTTGCAGCGAAACAATCTTTTCACATTGCTGTTTAATCGTCAATTCACCTTCTCCCTTTTCCTCGTTCAGTTTCTCAATCACTTCTTCCAACGATCTTAATTTTGAGTTCAAATCTTCTACAACTTCAATATATTTATGTAAATTTCCCTGTATTTCGTGGCTGTCTTTTTCTTTTTCTTGCAAACTAACCTCCAGCGATTCAATATGCGATTTCAATTTTTTTGTTTCTTCAGACAACGTGTTGTTCAGTTCTGTAGACGTTGCTAATTGCATCGTAGTTTCTTCGATTTTGACGTTTAACCCGCTAACCACCTCTTGGGAGTCATTCAACTCCTTGTCTTTTTTTTTCGATGTGTCCTTGTAGCTTTCAACTTCCATTTCCTTCGCCTGGGCGCTTTCCTTTAATGTCTCAACACTGAGCTTCAGAGCTTTGATTTCTTCGTCTTGTGAGCTTAACAATTCAGAAGACTTCCTTTCTCCTTCAAGCTGTTCGCTTAATGTTTTTACTTTCTCTTGAGATTTTTGCAAATTTTGCTTTAACTGCTTCAACGCCTTAACTGCTTTCTTTAATTCCTCTTCCTTGTTTTTAAGTTTCTCCGTTAAGCCACTACAACTCTCTTTCACCGTTTCAAGTTCATTCTGCTGTTGTTCCAGACTACAGGACAATTCTGTGATTCGATTATCTTTCTCTTCTGAACTTTTGTTCAAATTTTCAATTGTCAAAGCCATCGCTTCTTTCTCGTGGTTAAGAGTTTCCAAATTTTGATTCATCATCTCGACAGATCGACTTAAATCCTCCCTTTCCCTGTTAGAATCGTTTCTCAACTCCAAAAGTTCCTTTTCTCTAACTGCCTGCAATTCTTTCAATGCACTCAATTCGGATTTTACGTTTTCCAATTCTTGTTTCTTGTTGTGAAGTTCGTTTAAAGATTCCAGCAATTCGCTTCCTTTTTCGTCAAAAGACACGTTCAGTGTTTCCACAGTTTCTTTCAGGCAATGGTTATCCTTCAAGATAAAAAAAATTCAATTTCTAAATTAAGTAATCAGCAAATCGGTACATTTTGAGCGGGGGTTAGGAGCGCTAATGTGCAACAGGGTAGGGTAGTAGGCCCAATCGGCTAAGGCCCTGTCCACACGCATCCGGACATTCTTGAACCCGAAATTTTTTCTTTCCGGATACGCCTTCCGTCCACACGTATCTGGCGAGTTTGCTGGCGAATCCGGAACTTTTTGAATGCGCTCTCCAGAGTGGATATTTTTGAATTCGATATGAATCCGGCACCGTGTGTACGCCAAATCCGGATATTTGTTTATCCGGATTTTGCCAATCAAGGCTGAATTACAGCATTGAAACCAAACAAAAATGCTGCTCGGCTTTTCTTTCTCCCGCCATAACCTGTTCCAGGCTCCCAGATAGTAGGGAAAGAGAAAAAAGTGGGTGCGAAAAATGAGTGGGGACCTAGGTCGAGGCACGCAGTTGTTTTCGTTTTCCCGACTATCTGGGAGCCTGGAACAGGCTAATCCCTCCATAGACCTTGTTGCAGATACGGCGGCCATTTTGATTTCTATTGTTTCAAAAGACATTATGGGATGCTCAGGGGGCAAATACATATTAATGTGCCCACTGAGCATCCCATAATTGCCATTTGAAACAATAGAAATCAAAATGGCCGCCGTATCTGCAAAAAGGTCTATGGAAACAGGCCCTGAAAACTCCAGATGCTGGCTTTCAAAAGATATTTTTTTAAATTTATGGAGCTACCAAGATCGACCAAATCTTCAATACTCCCACTTAAAGAAGTTTAAAGATTAAACTCGTGGACAAAAATTCAACATAAGAACTCTTCACAAATACAATGAAATCCTTCCAATACGATCACCGTCAGGTTTTGTTCTGATGGGATCAATCATTTTAACCACAACCAGTCTTCGTTGAAGTGATTGTAGCTTCCGAGCACAACAAGTTCCCGACCGTTTTCGGTTGAAGCGCAGTTAAGTTGCTTCAGGAAATAGGCCTTATTCACGATAGCCGCCATGATGGTTTTCAAATTGTCATGCAAATTAGCCATGTATTAAGCTGAGGGCCAAACATTGGAAAAAAGGCAAATTGCAGATAATCGACTCGTCGAAATATTGAAATAACATTGCTAAAAGCACATTTTAGAATTTAGAATTAAGTACCTTTTATACTAACTTTATATATTTTGATTGCGTTTGACATTTTGACTTCCTACTTCGTAATCTGCTCATTTTTCACTAAAAAAACAACGAAGTAACTTGAGTAATCATTCTATTTTACTACTTAGGTGATAAACATTCAATGAACGTGAAACAAATCATCTGTGTGGCTAAGGTGTTCGTTATAACCTCTCGAACTTGTGACGTTTGCCCCCTCAGAAGTATGTAGCTAATTTGTATGATAATAGCAAATCCAACATGCTGGCCATTGTGAATAAAGTCTATTGTTATTACCAGACTTCTCCGGGCAGCTAGAGTCATGCAGGACCAGTAAAAAAAAAGCCCGCGGAAACGCAAAGGATCTCTCCCTATTTCAATCATTTCAACGGGGCTGGCTGAAAAAAATATATCGGTTAAACAAAATCACCTCTTCAATGTGATTCCAGTCCGCTTTTCCTTTATTGCATGCTTATTTTGTGTTGCGTGACGTAACATACCTGTTGCAGCCCACTGTTGATTTCTTGTAGGTCAGAAAGCTGTTGATAATGTTGTGATTCGGCTGACAGTTGACTCGACTGCACCTCAGCCAGACGTCCCGATAAATCCTTATGTTCCTTCGACAATGCGTCAAACTGCACATGCAAATCGTCTAACTCCTCGTGAAGCTGTTCAACATAATCGTTCAGTTCCTACCAAGAAACAAGGACCTTGTCATTAACGTTCTACAAAATCAGGAAAACAAGAAATACTAAATTCCCTTAAGTTAATCCTCAGTCGACCGCATACATGTAAACGTTACTTCAATTGAAAGCAGGTTGGTAGCAGTCTTACACTTACCCCCTCCCCCCCCCCTACCCCCCATGCGACAGTAACTAATCGATGGTTGAGGTCGCTTGCGCGACTGAACCGGAAAATTTGAAAAGACACTTGATTTCGTAAGAAAAGGATTTACCCGGTTTACCTTTTTCTCCCTCACTTCATCGTTATACTTTGCTTGAAGATCGTCTTGGGTTCTAAACAGCTCTTCAATCTCCGCTTCTTGGTGCTAAACAGAACAAATGTGCGCAAAATTAGACGTGGAGGCAATCGAACAAGAATGTCCAACCCGCAATTTGCAGAATTGTTGCGGCTTTATGAGACAGGAAAGCAAATTCGAAATGTAGTTACTTTCAATGAAAATAAGCGTTTCCACTTCATCATTAAGAAAATCGCAAAACAAACCTGCGAGCCTATACGACGTCATTCCTCGGGGCACTTAAATAAACCGTAGTATGGAAATGCTTGTTAGCGGCTCTTCGTTTGTGATACATCAACTGCATGTTTGCGGCGTTTCGTGTGTATCACAACAATTTTTCGTTGATTTGCTGTGGACTCGGTTATGCTCAATTTACATGAGAGCCAATGACTCTTGACTGCGGATTTATGCAGTTCGTTAAAACCAGATTTTCTCATTCCGCCGGAAAGTATTAGCTAGGACATTTTTCACTGGTAAAACTCGCCGACAGTATTCCGTCTAGACAACTATTTCTAACCACAAAACTAAACAACAAGTGGACAGAAAAAACCGAAAAACCTACAAGACATAATACTGGCACATACTTTGAAGAAAACATTACCTACTTCGTTCTTTGATGCTTTTTGGATTTCTAAACAAATGTAAATGAAAGTGAAGTCTTTCACAAGCGACTGAACGACCCTTCATGCATTACGTATCTCAAATCGTAATTGCAAGAAAATCAATAAAATCCAGCAAAATCTACATTAACTCACCGAACTTTTAACGACCGCATAAACACTTGTATATAATGAATGTACTTGCAAAAAGCAAAGTTGCGAGATTAGACTGGTCCAGACTGAACGCTTAAACTAAACCATAAAACGGATATGCAAATTTGTAAGATAAATACTTCATTCAGTTCGACTCCTTACGTGTCACAGAAATCGCCACAGGTACACAATGACAGGTGTGAATTGATATGTACATCATAACTTATTTTGTTGGAGCCGGAGCTTAAGTATTTGCCCTTGGTTCCTTGTTCACCACTAGTATATACCTCATTCTTGAAAGGCGAATATTGTATCAACCATGGGATTAAAATGAGTTTTTTAAGGACTTAACTATTTTCGGTCTCTTTGAAAGCGGAAAAGGATGCTACATCCAAAGGAGGCCATGTCACGCGATTTGTTTTTTTGTTTTTCGATGAAAACGACAAATAAATTATCCCTCAGTAGTTTTAATGGTCAAAAAAATGCTGTGAAAAAAATTTTCTGAAAAAAACAAAAATGCTGTGAAGAAATGTTCTCCAGGAGCTACTTCTAGTAGATTTTTTGCTATTTTTAACTTGAAAAAATGGCTCAGTTCCTTTGAGTTTTAATCCATTGTCAGAAAAATGTTGTATCAGTTCAAGTAAACAAATGGACCGTATTCGAAAACGGCGACCAATAAATGATTCTTTTGTTTATATGTTAATCAGACCAATTATTGTAGCCTCGGTCTAAAGTACCATTTCTTTTGTATTTTGTCCGTGTTATTAACCGAGGCGAGTGGGTCTAATTAGCACAAAGATAAAAGAATATATTTTTGGCCGCCATTTATGCATTCGGTCTATAACTCCGTCGACGGCTTCAGCATAATAAATAATCAAAACAGATCTTTCCAGCAGTTAAAAGAGTCATGACTGACCAGTTGAAGAAGCCCTCGGAAACGCAGCGGTCTTTACCTCTCGTTTTCAACCTTCTCAACGGAGTTCGGAGTTGGTTGAAGAAGTCGATAAACCAAACCAACCGAACACGGTTTTCAATCAAACAATTACGACCTATATGTCAACTTTGTTTGTTCAATTAGACAAGTCTTGAGTCAACAGACTACTTAAATTGTTTAGGATCTCTGAATTTAGATACATGGATTTAAAATAGCTCGCCCACGGTTTCATCATATAAAATAGTCCGAGACACACAGACAACTTCCTCGTTTGGCAATACACCTTAATCATAGGGAAAGAAATACATACTAAGTTTCCTACGATCTGATACTATTCCATTATATCGTGACATAGCCCCTGCACATAACATTGAGGGTGCGTTCGATTGACCGTATTCCGGAATAGGAATACATGGAATATAAGTTAGAAATCCTTCGTTCTTACGGAGATTCAGATTAAAATTGTCAAACACCTCCTAAAATGATATTTTAAACATATTTTTATTATTCTTGCTGCATCAAAACGCGCCAAAGATACCGTTTTAATCATCACTCCACGTATTCTTATTCCGGAATAGGGTCAATCGAACGCGCCCTGAATTTATTTTGCACTTTCAGTGGCGGGCACCTCTCCACTTTATATGAAGTCTAAAGTACAAAGAAAAG
Source organism: Montipora capricornis (assembly GCF_036669925.1). Lineage (NCBI taxonomy): Eukaryota > Metazoa > Cnidaria > Anthozoa > Scleractinia > Acroporidae > Montipora > Montipora capricornis. The sequence continues at coordinate 40,790,633 of NC_090895.1, read as the reverse complement.
GTTGGAAACCTAAGGTACCCCGAGACCTTTTGTCACTCAGCCTTTGTGGTTACATGGAAAGCTGAAAAAGATCTGATGGAAGTGAAAAATATTTCTTTATTCGGCAAATTGATTATCGACTGTGGTCATAATTGGTACAACAGGTTGCAAAATTAATAGACCTAATCGACGAAATCAATGTTGTACCCAATTCAAACCCTTTGGGAACAAAACGTATTGTTCCAGGTATTTCCATATCATTTAAATATGAATGCTACGTTATCATGCAAATACAACACACAACGAATCTTAATCCCGAAAGATTTGAATGGGGTACAACACATTGAGTTAGCCGATTTGGTCTATGGAGACACTTCACCTTCTTGGGCCGTTATTAATTTACCTGATATCTTACACACTGCACCCTCCCTTCCCCCTTATCAATGTTGCTAGCGATACAAAATAATGCTGGAAACTTAACTTAAACAGTCAACATCAAAAGGGGGAGAGGGAGAGGAAGGGGGGGGGGGGAAGTGGGGCCAGTTGGAATTCTAGATCGGGCGGGTAGTGAAAGCCATAAGAGGTTTCTTAGCGGGAGTGTCTCACCAATTTTGCAACCTGTCGTAGCTTCTTCAAACCATAGTACCAGCCCCTTAGTTCTCTTAGGGCGCGTCCGATTGGCCCTATTCCAGAATAAAAATATGTGGAGTGATGATTAAAACGGTATGTTTGGCGCTTTTCGAAGCGGCAAGGTTCATAGAAATTATAGCATTTTAGCAGATGTTTGACAATTTTAATGTGAATCTCCGTAAAAACGAAGGATTTCTAACTTATATTCCATGTATTCCTATTCCGGAATACGGTCAATCGAACGCACCCTTAGTTCAAAATTTGTACAAAGATACTATACTCACAGCTTTCTCGTCGTTCGCCTTTTTTAAATCCTTTGATAACTGTTGGACCTTGTTTTCCATTTCTTGAATCACTCGACAAGATTCCTACATTTTCAAAGCCAAACCGCAAACGTTATGAAATAAAACAATGTGAATACCTTATTTGCAATAGAAGTGCAGTCAGTTAACAGACTAGCTCACAGGCATTGCCGGCGGAGCACGGAGACATTTCGTGACGAGTATTGACATCGGCGTGTAAAGGCTGCCTGGCAGTGGTTTTAGGATTCACTATGATCAAAATCCTCACACCTTTTTAAACTTCCGACCTCAATCGTACAGTCGCGAGAAACGGGTTTGCATTTGAAGCAAGCGACAAAGGTCGGCCCGAAATTTGCTGGTTGTCATTTTCCGATGAGACCTATTTAATTTTAGGCCATATCTGGCATGTTCGCTACAGCAATCGAGAAAATACCAACAAGAGCCGAATATTGTAGTTGATGAATATTTTTAAGGTGTTACGGAAAACAACAGCCGGCCCTTTGTCGTTAATCGTTGACGCTAAACGTTGTTAAAATTATATTAATGGAAATGTTTCTAATTTTCTGCTTAGTATGAATTCTTACCTGAATCGACAATTTTGGAGAATATTAAACAATTCAACCATAACCCACTAACTCGGGACCTATCACAGTATACTTAATCCATACAACACTACGATTAAGTACACAGTTGAGTCAGGCAATGAATTTATTAGCAATTTGATGAAGGCTCGTGGGTATAAATTCTTCTTTTACACCATTTAGGTCGGGACGTTGCCAAGTAGCGAGGCGTCGGCTGGGCAAACAAATCTTGGACCATTGAACGTTTCGTTATAATTTGCATTAAAAGGACTAGCAAAATACTTCAGGGCCCAGTTGTTCGAAAGCCGATTAACCTAATCCAGGATTAGCGAAAACTTTTCATTCATGTTTTCAACTTTTTGTTGAAAGTTTCTTTGCTTATTTTTGTTTTTCCAGATTGACTTCTTCTAATGTAAAGTTTTCCCGAATATCAGCGTTGAACAGCATTTGGGAGTAGAGAAATAAACTCCTTGGTTAACTTTTAATCTGGGATTAGCGTTAATCGTCAATGAACAACAGGGCCCGGATGAATAACGACATTTAACGATCCTATAGATTACAAATCAATGGCTTACTATTGGCTCCGACTTGCTTCGAGGAAAACAATGGAACAGGAGGGAATTTCGCTTTGAAAAAAAACCGACGAAACCTCAGGAGTACGCCGCCAAACCCTTCATTACCAAATTTGATCAAATGAACTGTTTGAAATGTTAAAAAACAATAATAAAATACAAAAAAAGAAAAAAATGAACTGTTTTCACCTGTGGGATTTAAGGCAAGTGGGGAAGGGGGGGGGGGGGGGGGGGAAGCTCGGATTTAAAAGGGAGTCGTTATCTTTGAAATTTTGATGTTATCTTTTCTGAGTGCGCACGCAAATCTCTTCTCGACTACAGCCTTAGCTCTGTTCATCGAGCTCGATTACTTTAACCCTAGACCGGACGGAAAGCAAGGTGGTTATATAAAAAGCAAAGATAAACCTCAAGTTTGATGTTCAGCGTCCGTTGTTGTTCCTCTGCCAATTCGGAAGCCTCTTTCGACTTTTCACTGTCACCCTGGATCATACTCAATTGTTGCCGCAAATTCTACGAGAAAAAAAAGAAAATCAATTTACCATAGCACCCATGAATGACGCGAAATATAAACCGAAGATGAATCGGGCAAAGTCGGAAAAAATTCGAGTACTCCAAACCGGAGCCGAACCAACTCTGATTATTAGTTCGGGTACTCTTCACTCGAGCTACACGGGATATGCGAGAGTTTCTTTAGGTATTCTTTGATGGACAGTTTGAAAACCATAAAGAGTTTCGCCCACAGAGTTCGAAATGGTGAATGGTGAAATCGGTCCAACGAAATACCAGCC
>NC_090895.1:40777781-40785281 GCF_036669925.1 Montipora capricornis | reverse complement strand
GAGCACTCATGAGTCGAATCTGAACATAAGAGAAGCGGAAACTAAACCCGCAATTGCGTACAAGAGTAAAGAGCAAGGAAATCAATCAAGAGAAAAGAACCGGAGATAAGTTTTTGTGGCAAAAAGTTGTTGTAAAGACACAAAGGCATTGAATTATTCATTCACTATTCATTCCGATTCTTTCCCAAGCCAAAATTGCTCACAGCTTTACAGGTTAGAAGACTTCCGCTCCAGTTATCTAAACGCCAGCCATCAACAACACCCTTTCAAAGGAATAAATTCACTAGGATGACTATACCTCATCAAGTTATTATACGATTCCTGCATGGGTTACAACTATTTATAGTCCCCAAACAACTCCCAAGATCACAATTTGGCTTCTGATTGGATAAGAACTGGTGCGAGATTTTAAGCTCGACACCAAGTGTTGTCAGACCAACCAAATATCTTCCGAAACTCGATTGAAAACTTGTACTAAAATAAATTATCAAGTACGTTTTGGACACTACAAGAGCATGCAATGGAGGAATTTCAGGGATATGATATCTCTTACACAACGCTGGTTAAAGAATTAAGAAGGGATTAACCCCCCAAGGCGAAGCTCGTTACCTCTTGGCCCTTCTCAGCGGTTTGCAAAGCGGTTTGTAACGTCTTAGCGTGACTTTCAAGGGAAATGTTTTCCTCCGACAAAGCTGTAAACTGGTTCTTTAAATCCTAAAAAAATAAAATAAATAAAAAACAGGCGGCCAATGTCAAGTTAGGAGCAATGTTATGGTACCATAGGAAACACCGATTTTGGCTTAACAATAAAATGTGCACTTATTACTGTGACGTAATAAATCACCACAGCAACAGGAAAACCAACTAACAGCAACCTATTCTCGGTTTTCACATGACGTCACGGCCGCCATGTTTGTGCCCCAAAACAAAGAAAAGGCGGCCATGTTTGTGTCCCGACCCAGTCCTCCGCGAATTAAACTGTACTATTGTGCAAATGTTTTCTTTCGCTTTCGTTAAAAAACATGCGTGCGGAGCTCCTCTTGTAATGAATTTAACGATTTCAAAAGCTGTCATAAAAACGCTTTGTCAAACACTCTTTTAGTTTAGTTGACTTTGAACAATTTCTGCCATAAGAATACGGAAATGGCACATTCGGACGCCATGCAACTGTGCAAAAAAGATTAGCGGAAAGTGACTGTGACACACTCAATTTGGTTCAATTAATCGCATTTTCCTACTTTTTTCGTACTGCAGAGTGTCAAAAGGTGTCCAAAGCGTAATGAAAGAAAAGGCAACAAAATGGGTTGCCAACCCTTAAAGAAAACCATTTTACCTGGTGTTTTCCTTCGGTTTCTTGGAGCCTTTCCTCGTCTACTTTGATATTCTCCTCCAACGCGGCTTTTTCCTGAGATAGAGACTCAAGTTTTCTTTCTAAGTCCTGAAAAGACGTATTGACCAGCCACGTGAGTAAGTATCTCAATACGGCAAAAAGAATACCCAGAGATAAATATATTTAAAAGGGGATATGTCCAACAAAATGATGTAATTTCATAACACCCAAAATGTCCAAAAAGTAAAATGAAACATTGCAATAACCACTTAAAACTGTTAAATAACATAAAAGAAATATAGTAAAAGGAAAGAGAAGCATGGATGGACACAAATGGACAAGATTGAAAAGGATTGCATTTGGTTAATCTTGGAAAAAGTCCGCCTGACGTATTTCAAGTTTATGGCAAATCGCATGGATAAAGGTCGTTTTTGCTCAGAATTATCTTGTTTGTGATGAAAAGCAATTCCAAATTACCATTTTCAAGTTTTAAACTTGTGATCAACTAAAGATTTCCCCTTAACACCCTAAAATAACGTGACATAGCCCTTTCAACGCAATAGATTTTAAAATCCTTTTCACGAGTCTACGAGTTCACTTGCGACGCAAGCATATGCACATGCAAACGAAGATACCGGCATTTGCTTGTTTTTCATTTTGTCTTCTTTGGCGTCACGCAACGCTCACCCCCCCCTCAAAGAGGAGGGTGGAGCGTTGCGTGACACCGCAAGAAGTGCGGGTGCGAAGGAGACTACAACAAAAGGTACTGAAGATAAAGACGCTCCCGAGTTTACGTATGATGAGACGCGAATTAAAACCAACAACATTAGCAAACAATCTCCATTCTCTCTTATTAACAAGTAACTTCCATCCGCGTACAGCCGAAAAATTCAAATCGACGGGGGAAGGACATAATAACTTCCATCCGCGTATAGAAAGTTCTAATCGAGGCGGGAAAAGGGTAATCATATAGTAAGTTAAAAAGGAAGATGCTAATGTTTTAGCGCCAGTACCAACTGGCCCAAAACCACGCGAAGATGTTTGCATCCGAAGTCTAGTTTAGGACAAGCAAACAACGCCGTCCTAGACACGTCCTATGCGCATTTTAATATCGCAATCGTCGACCAGCTTAGTTTCTTTCATTGCAGAATACGCAACAACCATTGATTCAGGTGTTTGACAGTTGGTCTACAGAGTGATGACGCATGGTTCGCAAAGCACCAACGATGACGCAATACCCTCCACACATACTGCTTGCATTACCACTCGAAAAAAAGTGCCAAAACATGAACCACCACTGTATAACAATCTATTTTCACTCTTAAAAATATTTCCTGAGCTCCCATAACAATAACTGGCTTTATATTCAGATCATAACCTAGATGTCCAACTTACAGCCCACTATAAATCAAGTGAGAAAGCACTTGTTGGTTTTGGACGAGAGGGAAAAACCAGAGCACCCGAAGAAAACATTTCGCAGGAGTAGAGAAACAACAAACTGAAACCAAATTGGGGGATCGATCTCGGGCAAAGACGGATTCCCTCACCTTGATTCTCTGTTCACAGTCTCTTCGTTTGTCATCTTCAACAATTTTCGCCTGCTCTTGGAGCGTCGTTAACTTCAAATTTAGATCCTGCGTAATTACATTCAAAGTAAGAAACCTCATTTCGAAAGAAGGAGGACATAAGAAGTCTTGAAAAAACCTGCATATTCAACCAAATTGTGCCCACCTGATGAAGGGCCTGATTTTTTAGACACCATCACCCAAGTTCGATGTAAGATTTACGCACGAAGTTGTAATATTTGCCCCAAAAACCTCGGCGAGATGTCAGAAATTAAATACTGACCTGTCTTTCTTGCAATACAACGTTTAGATCTTCTTCCATCTCCGCTGCCATGCTTTTAATTTTTCTCAGTTCCTCCTCTTTTTCCAGCAAGCTCTGTTCGAGCTCCTTAAAAAATGGCAAATTAACGTCACACGTTAGATTACAGAGCACGACTATTCGCCTCAAGTATCGAAAGCAAAGTTGTGAAGTGATCACTTACGGTTGAATCAACTATCACATCACATAATAAAAAACTTTTTAACCTCGAACGTTCAGTCTTCACGGCAAAATGTCAAACCTCTACTATCGGTCGGTCAGTACGGGAAGACATCTGTTTGAGATTTCCCAGCAAAGACCTCATTCCTTACTTGCAGTTAATAAGTAGTGAAGAATGTTTGCGAAACTGAACACACATAAGGTAAAACGTAACGGACCTTATTTTACAAGGGTAAGACATCCCAGTGAATTAGAGTAACTGATAAACTTGTGGCCCTGGGTGCGCACTTTTTACCCCTCCCCCCCCCCCCCTCCCCTTCTTCCGTCAATGCTCCGTTTTACGGGTATTCAAAGCTGCAGCAACACGGATCAGAGTAGCCTACGTGTAGCCGTACCCTCTCCCTGAACGAAAAACGTTTTCCTTTCACGGCTACACGTTGGCTAGGATTAGACAAGAGTCGAAACAGAGGTCGATGGAACGAGACGGAGATCGAACTGGCCACCACCTGCTCAGAGGGCTGCAAACTAACCGACTGAGCAATGCTTGCTCCTAAAGGTACAAACATAACCTTGTTGAGATCTTCTCCGCTTTTAGTCATCTCCTCCAAAGAGTGAATTCTGTTTTCAAGGTGTTCATTATTTTGTAAGCTTTCTTGAAGGGCTTTCGATTGCTCCTGCAAAATTGATATCAGATATGAGGCATCAGAGTTGATGACAACTTGAATACAAGACAGCTAAGCAAGTGAACAAAACTGATTAGGACATTAAACAACGAAGACTGAACTGGTTACGCAAACACCACAAACAATAACTGTTGTTACACTTAATCCTTTGTCCTAAATATCCCCATAAAAAGAATTACTTTGGGGTGGTTCACTTATGGTTACGGTGTAGGTCATGTCTATACGGCTGCCGATTTGGATACGAAAAAGGATCATTTGCCATGACAACGCAGTATGGAAGCATTGGACAGAATAGGCTTCATCTTCGGTAACTTAACTTTGCATAAAAATGGCGAATAGCGTTACGCACAGTAACTATAATTGCATACAGGTTTTGCACATAAAACCGCTTGTAAAAGATACGTTTTTCGAATTCTTCTTCCCACGAACTTAAACTCGAAACGTTAAGGTTGCAAATCTCCAAAGTCCGGATTTAAATTCTATCAGAAGAATCCCAGCGGCTTTGGGATTCTTTGGGTTTAGAATCCAGATTTGGATTTTAACAAAATGACATCACCTGGTTGAATTCACATCGATGAATAGCAATCAAACATCAACACTACAAATTAACAGCACTTGGAAGAATTTCCAGGTTAACTAAGACATTATTTTCAACACTCACTTGATATCTATTGTCTGAATCATTCAGCATTCTTTCCAAGCCTTCAATCGTCCCTTGGAGCTTGCTATCCTCCGAGGACTCTCGTTTAATCTGATCCCACAGTTCCTGAATACAAATAGTAGGCATCAAAACTTTCGATTCAATATTTAATAATTGGGTGAAACCTTTCCCCATTTAAACATTACTCTCCGATAAGGGAGAAACATTAAGGACGGTGCCTACTATTGTTATTGCGCATACGTTCTGCCCATCTCGAGATACTCGGATTTCCTATGGTGGTGCTTATTAATACAGGGATATTTTTGCGCGGTTCAAAACTATGTGGAGAAAGCAGAACTTAGCAAGTGATCTCGGTATCCAAAAAGAAAACTGGGGGTAACCACGCATTTTTCAGAGATAATTAAGCTTCAATTTGGAAAAGAACGCCATACATTGCTTTGTATTTTACAGCTTTTTACAAATATTGTTGATTAATTATCTTCGAAAAATGCGCGGTTACCCCCAATTTTTTTTTTTTTTTGGATTTCAATAACATTTGTTAAGATCTGCTTTTCCCGCACATTCAGTTAACCGCGCAAACATACCATTGAATTAGTAGGCACCGTCCTTAAAAGTTGCAAAGAAGCCTACAAAAATCCAGCCCAATCCCGCTAACACCCGGATTTCTTCGACGCTTCTGCTTTGGGCGCCGCTATTTTTAATAACTGTGACGTGTTACGGTTGCCATACAGTATTATAAAAAAAACCACTGTGTCAGAACAGTAGGACAACAGTAACACGTCACGATTATTCAAGATGGCGGCACCCTCACAACTTTAAAGCAATTGTAAATTTCAAGGTTTTTTCTCTACAATTTCTTGAAGCAAATTTGATGATCATCAAAAATAACCAACCTTTTTTTCCCTTTCCGAAGCTTTCAATGAGTCCTGCAACAAAGCCATTTCGTTTTCAACTGCAGTTTTCTCCCCGGTAAGCAACGTTACTTTTTCTTGCAGTAACTGGTTTTCATTAGCAACTGAAGCAAGTCTTTCCTCTAACGACGACATGTTTAGAAGCAAGTCACCTTTTTCCTTCGTGCAGCCGTCAAAACTGTTCTTTAAAACCTACACCGAAACGAAAACAAGAAAAGCAAAAATTCATGCAAAATTGACCTTGAATACTTCATCACAAATGGACAGGTCAAGAAAATAAACACAAGCACGCGTCACGTTGGAAAGGCTCCACCCAATGGTTTACTTCTGTTGGACAGCACTTAATGATCATACCAAAATAGACATGGACGGCCGCGGATCTCTCAATTCTTCAACAGCGATAAGGGTAACTGGTAAAATTGTTTTACGAGACGAAAATGCTGTGCATTAAACTGAATGCACCGCATGAAGTTTCCGGTGTTGTGCCTACAGTAACAAGAAATTGCTGTTTGGTAACCCCGCTAACACGGCCAGATTGAATTCTAGCGATGTTCTTAGAGTCGTCACCCATTATCATTCATAAATATGCCAACAGAAGCTAATTGGCTGTTGAAACGATAACTTCTTTTGTTCCGTGGTTGGCAAAGTTGAAAATCAGAAGAAATATGACGTCAATGTTTGTAAACAAGAAATATCGCTATAGCCTATATATTGTTTCCCCAACCCTCCCCCCTTCCCAGCCCTCTCCTGGGTGACTCAGTTTTTGCATTCTTTGGATCTCGGACCAATGTGCCATTCCAGTACAGGTCTAATTATGATACTGATAACGGAACTTTACATCCGCGTTCACCCACAACCTCAAACGGCGAGCTGTCACCTAACAAAAGACCAAGTGGTCACGTCCGATCCGATGGTGAAAGACAACACTTCTGAAGTTATTTCAAGCATTTCACGGCTTTGATTTTAGCTATTCTAACGCACGCTTTCCAATAGATAAAACCACCATTATTCGATCATGTCCAAAGGCTTCAAAACGAAAAAACGGAAAATAATCAAGCTTTTCCCGTCTGAAACACCACCACTGTGTTTTACGGGAGTATCAATTTGTGGAATCCAGACGAACGTTTTGTTTACTTTCATGTAAAAGATCTGTCCAAACGCCAAAACCTAAAGTTTGCGGGATATGAAAGTTCTTATTAACATCAAGACCGCCTCTTCACACCTGTTTTTCCGTTTCCATGGTTTCTAACGAACCCCTCAACGAGGCCGACTCCTTCTGAATTTCAGCTCTTTCCTCCATGAGCGCGTTCACTTGTTCCTGTATTGTTTGCCTTTCACTATCAACTGAAGACACTGTCTCCTCCAAACTTGTCACTTTGTTGAGTACGTCCTTATTTTCTTGAATGGCTTTCTCTAATGCACTGTTTAGCTCCTAGTAATGTAAGTGTGGACCAAGTCAGTGAGATGAAGGTTGCATGGGGGAATCTTTGCTACCGTTACTCTTTACAATTTGTCTCATTTACCAGCAAATACCTTTACAGAAGGCATCGTGTTATAAACAATTTCGCTCCAGAGGTAAGGAACACCTTGTCCTCTCCGAATAAGCCTTTATAATAGGGAGCTTAAGCAACGACAACGGCGACGGCAACGAGAACGTCATCTCAAATGATAAATTTGCGTTATTTTAATCGCTTCGTGACTATTTGAACGTTTTTAATATGACAAGGGTGTGGTATTTCCTCAAAGATGACACCAGTCGGAAGGGCACTCCATTTTAGGAGAGAAAATGAAAATTTATCCTCAAGTGCTGACGTTCTTCATAAAACCAAAAACTTGGCTATTTCACGTTGTTGTTTTGCTGACGACGGCAAC
>NC_090895.1:40740281-40772781 GCF_036669925.1 Montipora capricornis | reverse complement strand
AAGACTCACAAGCAGCCTAGCGTTTCCCGTTCGCAGTTTCACGAAAAACTCGACCTTAAACTTCTATTTTCGGGAATTCGCTATTTTCGCATTCCCCATAACACACTTTGTTTGCCTTCCAAATTTGGCATAAACCATTGTTTTCGAATGCTCTTGGGAATAGAAATATTCATATATACATATACCATGAATATACTTACTCTCGATAGCATTTGAAAGCAATGGTTTATGCAAAATTTGAGAGGCAAACAAAGTGTATTATGCGGAATAGAAAAATAGACAATGCCTAGGAAACAAAACTGAACGACGGAGATTTCATTCCAGATGACAATCCAATTTAAGCAATTATATCTGATAGACACCTGAAAAATTAAGGCGGCTTCAACATTCCTTTCAATTTTTCTACAAGGGATAGAGTTTCTTCATGCTCCCACATTCGGCGCCGTTGCTTAGCGCTTTTGCCAACCAATGTGGTTAAACTATCTTCCGAGGTTCTTTAAAACATGTTTAGATGACCGGACTGCGATCGCTGTGTGAATACTACTAAGTCTACCCCATGTCTACGCCTCAAACAGAACTTCCGTTCACATATTATCCACAAAATATAACTTCCCAGATGTCGTTCAGCATGAAACTGAGGAGTGTACCAACTTTGCATGAGCTAAATCGACAGGGATGATGCGGATGCTTGACGAGAAATTTGAAAATTTATCTCGTTCCAAGCAACCTCAAGTTTAGTCATAACAGGTCATTTTTTGGAAGGAAACGCTAAACACGTGCACCATGGTGTCAACCGCTGACCGGTTGGCTGAGCATCGGACTACCGTAAGTTCAACTCCGGCAGGATCAACCTCAAGGATCTTTTAAATAACTGAGGAGAAAGTGCTGCCTTTGTAATTACATCCGCAAATGGTTAGACTTTTCGACGTGTTCTGATATAAGGACTATAAAGCGTAGGCCCCGTCTTCGCACATTCCTTGTTCATAAATATCCCACACACTATTCAAAAAGGACAGGCAGGGAGCTCTTGGTGTTGTGGTATGGTCTGACCGAGAGTCACAAGTTTATTTGCATTTGGCCATTGCCTTCGACCCTCGTAAAATAACGACTTCACTTCAAGTCAAACGCAAGTGTGGGGCGTACAGAGCCATCGTTTTTCTCCATGAAGTGGTGATGCCAGCATAAGCGATTAGTACATCACCACATTTTGTTGTCCAGAACAAAAGACACTAATTGACAACAAGTTAAAACGTCTGCGTCAATCTCGTCCCCAGAGTCCGCTTTTCTTTTGGTCAGCACCCAGAACACGGACTCTGACAACTTCCAGTTTATGCGCTTTCGAAGTGAAGGTCCATTTTTGTAACCGTTGGCAACCACTGTTGTTGTTTCAAATGTCTGAACGTGCGTAGAAGAGCCGTAAGTCCGTGATTTGCGGACTTCCTGCCTTGTAAGTGACCAGCGCCCGTATTCTTGATGCTGACCAAAAGAAAAGCGGACTCTGGGGACCCGATTGCGTATGCGTGCGTTGCTAATGCTTGCGCATACGTCATGAGTGAAAACCAACCCTCGAGCACCCCAAACCCCAGGCACGAAGAATAAAACTAAACAAAAAAAGGAAGCTATTAAAATTAGTTCTATTCAATACAATTAAAGGGGACTTTCCGAAAGGTAGATCTCCCATCTTTTTCGCTGTAGGTTATGAAAGCTAAAAAAAACCCGAACAAAACAAATTTACCTTTTCCTGTTCTTCGCTGCTCTGTTCCGTCGACTCTAGATTCTTCCCAGCTTCCTTGATGGCGGAACTCAGCTCCTCAAGTTGACCTTCTAGCACCTTTTGGTATAACATGTGGCTCCATATTAGCAAATTATTTCCTTCTTTTCCAGGCTAATAGCAATACTTTTGATATTCAAATTGGCCAGCCACTAAAGCGATAGAACCCTTGGGTTCGACAGTCAATTAACCCGGCTACGGTTGACGCGTTACGAAGAAGACGAAGACGAAGAACAAGAACAAGAAGAAGAAATGTTTATTGCCAACAAAATGTTGTATTACAATACGATAGTGGTTATAAATGGTTACACTGTATATTAAGTTATAAGTTGTAGACCTAACCGGATAACTCAATGTTGTAACCAATTCAAACCCTTTGCGAATAGAACTCTTTGTTCCAGGTATTTCCATATCATTTAAATATAAGTGCTACATTATCATGAAAATACAACACACTAAGAATCTTAATCCCGGAAGATTTCAATCGGGTACAACTTTGAGTTGGCCGATTAGATCTATTACAGTGCGAACGGGAAAACCGTGAACACCTGAAATATGTCAGGAATGTTATTTCTCAGTGTCCAATCACGCGTCCGAAATCCACTCGCTAAACCGCAGAGTGCTTACTGTCGTAATATCGGCTTAAGATTTTCCAGGTAATTGATTTAAGTTGAGCTAATTCTGGTAGTTTAAGCTCTGTGACTACTCATAAAGAAACAAAACAGTGCATGTGTTTGTCCTTCCACCAATCACTGGCGCTCCGAAGTAATTGTTGGTTTCAACATGTGGCGCCGTCGCGAATACCTGTATTATAACGGATATTCAGTTTGCGGTTTTGGCGCGTGAACTCCTCAAACATGATTGGCTTAAGAGCAATAAGTATTCCTGACATACTTTGGGTGTTCACGGTTTTCTCCGTCGCACTGAAAATGTGTAATTTATTCGTTATTGGGGCTTAGAGACTAGAGAAACCGTGAGGTTTTCGAGCTAGCCCCTACAACAATAGATGGGAATGACGTAACGATCAGCATTACTGCCAAACCTGTCCATTGAGGAGGGATATGAGAGGGGAGGGTGACAGTTTATGTGACAATTTATGTGAAGACATTTGAATAGCGCTTTTTTCCACCAAAGACTTGAAGAGCTGAATAACAATTTATCGAGAAATTCTATTATGGGGCAAATGGAAGCCGTGCCAATTTTATTGAAATTACTCTTAGGATTACCAAGTGTGACAGACCATAGCACTTGGAACTCCATGTCTTACCCTTTTCGAACAAGGTATGCGTGGCTTTGAAGGAACCACATAAGAAACATCTTCGAAATGTGGGAAAAAGTATATTAAAATTTTATATCACCGCAGTTCTGAATGTTACTTACATAGTAACGAAAGGAAAGCCTTTCATTAGTCTTACATGCAATGACGCGATCTCAACATACAATGAGAGGATTCCTTACCCTCCAACGGAATTTTAAGAACATATGTCAAGGTTGGGAAATGGGTCGTCGCTTTTATTGGTTCTTATCCGATAAGACTAGAATGCTTTACTATTTGCAGATGTGATAACAAAGGCAGCTATTTCTCCTCGGTTATTTAAGACCAAAGGTATAAGTCCGGCCATACTTGAACCAACAACCTCCACACAAAGTAGTCCAATGTTCAAAAAAACAAGTCGGCGGCGATTTGTGTAACTAAGCGATTTTGAAAATGTGTTTGTGTGGATGACTCGTCAATTTAAATTTAGAAAACAGTCATACACCTTATTCCAAAATGGCCGCTATTTAGATATTCCTTTGTTTTTATTGAAATTAGACCTTGATGGCTCGTTCAAGGCAAAATATTCTTTTGAATTTTCAGCTCAAGAACGAGGCATCAAGGGCTAATTTGAATAAAAACAAAAGAATATTTAAATGGCGGTCATTTTGGAATAAGGTCTGTTGGTTTCCATTTTCTCACCTCATTCTGATGCAATATTTTATTATGCTCTTCCAGCAATGACTTGAGTGAAAGACTCAACTCGTCTCTCTCGAACATAACGCATTCCAGCTGTTTCTTTGCAGCCTGCATAGGCAAACAAAATTTGCAGTGGGTTATACTAGATTGGGGGAACAATGGTCTATTTCCTTCCACTAGTACCCTCTCAGTCCAGAGATCGTTTTCATTAAGTCAATATTCAGACTCGAAAGAGTACTCCTGGTCAAGTTATTAGCCTGGTCTTCTTTCCTTAGTCTCGTACTTCTCAAGGAAATCTTGATATCTTTAAACCTGGGGAACTACAATTATAGGTTGGTGTAGCAGTAACTCGCCTTCCACCAAATTCGGACTCGACGTCTTAATCAACTTATGCAGGTTAAGATGGTTTTTCTAAAGGCACTCCCACTTTCTCCTCTCAGAAAAAAACATTTGATTTACGTCCTTTAATTTCATGTGATTGGATTTGATTTACAGTCTCCACAATTAGTAGAGCACTTCACTTCTCCTTAACCTCGTTCCCAGGGTCTTTTACCTCCCCACCCCAGAGGGAACGAGGCAAGATAGACACCATTGCAGGCTGGTCACGTGTCTTAGTGACAAATTTTCCACCTCGGGAAGGGTCCGCGCTTTTCCGAATATTGTCGACGCTGGTAATTGCCCACTTTCGATATATTAAAATTCAGTCCTAAACAAAAGGCACCATCTCGAGGCTCCGGGGAATAAACTCATACAAATCTTTGTATTTATACTCCAGAGCCTCGAGATAATGCCTTTTGTTTAGGACTGAATTTTAATATATCGAAAGTGGGAGAGAATCTTCTTTTTACCTCGTTTGCTTCAGTAACATTTCTGTATTGTTTTTGAAGTCCGGTCACTGAGTCTTTTAAAACTTCATTCTCCACAAACAGCTTTTCGAATTCTTCGACAGTTCCCTGTAAAGACAAAAGAGTAAATGAAACGCCTCTCTCTTGAAATCATCTTCTATTTTTTCGTCTCACTTCCGCTTTTCTTTTTGTTTTACTTCAAATGATTCCTCCTTCCTATGTTAGACTTCACTATTAAACGTTCGCCCGGGCCCAGATAGTCAAGATACGCAGAGCCAGTCGAAACCTCTCTTCTAAGATGGCGGACCAGGCTGAGGTTTTTGGTAATGCCACATAATTATTAACTTTTCCTTCTTTTCGGATAGCAGCCAAATCTAATAGTCATTCTTTATCGTAAAAGTTACCGTTTTGCGGTTTCAATTCTTAAGCACCGTCAATCAAGGCGATTGTTTTTTTTCATCTGAAACTCGGAGCACATTTCTCGTGCAGTGCTGTATATTTTCTCGACCCCGTCTTACCAATTTTTCGTTCTAATTGACCTTGGAGCACACCATTTTGTGCTCGCATTGGCGTTTCTTTTTTTCCTAGTTTGTACGCGAAAACGGAAGAACCTGAATTTTTTCAAGTTTGAATGCTGAATGCAGTGATACTTAGACTAAGTTTACACTAGAGGAAATTCTTCCGGATCCGTGACGAATACGGAACGTTTTTGTACTGGATTGGTATTGCCGTTTACACACAAGAGGACGAATGCGAACTAAAAACTCCCCGGTTTGGTCATGTGTCCGGAGATTTTGAATCCGGAATTTAAAGTGGGAACTTTGAATTCGAAAACTTCTGAATCCGGAGAGTTTTGTTGTGTAAACGATTTTCTCTCGAATCGTCTGTCGAATCCGGATATTTTTCCGCCAGCGATCTTTTCAGTTTGCGGTAAAACCCAAATGGAGCATCTCGTGCTAACATTGCTGGCGGTCTCCGGTTGCCTAATTCCTAATCTTGCTAATGTTAAATTCGCTCTCTAGAGTGGAGGCGTGCGAGCACTCTCGTTTTCAGGGTCTCTTTGTCCACGACAATGGAGACCCTGGGAACGAGGTTGGCGAGCGAGTTGGCGACAAGAGATGCGACGGGCACGCCTCATGGCACATGCTTTGTTGACAACAGTCACGTAGGAGTCCTGGATATCGACGGCCAAATTCGATTTGAATATGTTACGTTTTTTAATCTGCAGAGAAGTTGAGAATTAAAAAAGACACCAATAACAATAGAGAAATGTACGACTTCTGGTGGACGAACAAAAGAAGCTAATGAGAGATCTTTTGTTTTTCGTCCACCAACATGGTGGCAATGACGTCACGTGAAAACCTCCTATTCGGTAGTTACCTTCTTTAATTGGCACTTTTTGCCTGGAAAGCCATTAAAGTTGCGTCACGAAAAGTGTCATTTCTACTACTTGCCCTTCAGTCGCACGTATAACCAGTCAAGTTGAGGCCACCGCGAAAGAAAAATGTTGCCGAAACCTTTTTTCTCGAAATTTTCCCCGCAACAGGAAGTAGAAATATTCCTGGACGCGTTAAAAAACATTTTATTTCCCTTGCAAAAGTTTTTTACTTTGCGCGCGACAAGAAACATTTCGGAAACAATGTATCGTCTTCGGCAGGGGCCTTTGAGAATTGGCATTTACTTTGGTAACGGCACGAGAGAATTAAAAATATGGCACGTGCAGGCCGTACATCATTGTTATACATCTCGAGTTTCCGTAGTTACTAAAACGAGGAATAAAAATAACCTAAAATGATCTAAAATGAGCTAAAATGAGCTTTCAACTGTATGTAAAAGACCTAACATGATCTAAAATGACCTAAAATGAGCTACAGCGGTATCCAAAATGATCCAAAATGACCCACAATGACCTACTCATTTTAGGTCATTCTAGGTCATTTTAAATACCGTTGTAGCTCATTTTAGATCATTTTAGGTTATTTTAGATTATTTTAGGTCATTCCGCGTTTTAGGAACTACGCTAGAGTTTCACTCAACAAAACGAGCACTGTGATTGCTTGATTCTTGATTCTCAGCAGCTGTTGCCCGCGTTTGTTTACTTTGCTGCGATTGTTGAAGGGAAAATCTAAATATTTAACAAACCTGAATGTGTGGTCCCTAGGGAAACTAGTTAGTTAAGTTTTCCCTCGAGTCCTGATGTTTCCTTCGACTTCGTCTCGGGAAACATCAGTACTCTCAGAAAAACAAAAGTTACTGTTCCCCTCGGAACCATACATTTAGTAAATGAGTGTATAATATTCTATTGTCAAGTTGCATGCCTCAGTGGAAAAGTAAGATAAATAAACCTGTCTGAATTACACTATTTTTTGTCTTTAAAAAAATACCTAAATAGTATGAAAACGTATGACTCTCCTTTTGTGGAGTTGCTTGGTATCTGTAGCTAACAAGAAAGGAATGAGCCAGAAAACGCAAATTTCAGCCTAAAGTTTGTCGTAAACGAGCTCCTAAATCTCTCCAATAGTGTGAAGTAAGCAAAACAGTGGCTGTGCGAGTGGATTTTAAAATATATCTATCCCGTTCTCTGCAAATAACCGACAATCTCGAATTCTAAGGAGATCGTGACTCGCAGTAAATTTCTCTTTCTTAATGTGAACACCGTTCATTTCCACGATACCACGATTATTTCGTAATGATTAAGGGCGCGTTCGATTGACCCTATTCCGGAATAAGAATACTTGGAGTGATGACTTAAAACGGTATGTCTGGCGTTTTGAAGCAACAAGGATAATAAAGATACGTTTAAAGTAGCATTTTAGCAGGTGTTTGACAATTTTATTGTGAATGTCCGTAAGAAAGAAGGATTTCTACCTTCTATTCCATGTATTCCTATTCCGGAATACGGTCAATCGGACGCAACCTATACTAAATGTAGTGGCACAATCCCGAAACGTTTGGAAAAGTAATCTTGTAATTTCAAGTGACGTTTTTGTCACGTCGCTGTTGAAAGAGATTCTTCCTCAGAGAAATCCAAACTTTTAACAACTGTGCAAAAATATCTGTCTCCATTACCTTATTCTTCTGTTCCAGAGCTTGAAATTCCTTTCTACTCTCACTCAATGCTGCTTCCATGTCTTCCTTCTCAATCTTGACAACAGAAAGAGTCTTTCTCAATTCCTGAAGGACAAACAAGATTATTCTCTATCAACGTTGACTCTCATAATGAATCCTTTGGGTTCGCAGTCAACGCAAGGACTCGGTTGCCAATAGTGTAACGACTGGCTTGTCAAAGCATGCAGCTCTCACGCATAAATTATCCTCACCATGCGAAGGGTGTATCAAAGTGCGAGGCATTGATTAATAGGGACTTTAAATAAAAACTACGGGAGTGTCTTGCACGGTAGCTTTTAACCGCAGAACAATGGAACGGATACGTCGAATTCCGCCTCTCCTGTTTACCTTAGGAGCCTCAAACCACTTTCAACACTTTCAACAAACTGTACTATTTGGAAAGGTTTAATTTACCCAAAATGTTTCACAAAACGGCATTGTTATGGTACCGAATGAAACACTGAACAATTGCTAAACAAGATGCACTCACTCGTTGATGTGACATAACAGATTACCATGGCAACAAAAGAGCCATCTTACAGCAACATATATTTTGTATTTAAAGGAGCACTGTCATGTTACATTTGCTGTTTTTAGGTCAAAACTGGGTAAAAATCTAAATTAGTACTTTAGCTCACACGTGACAATCGTGGCAAACCTATGAGAAGATATGAAATGTATTTATGACACAAAGAGCGATTCATGTTTAACTTTTGGCGATTTCTATCCTCTCCATCCTTGGCCGCAAACAACAAATAGCTTCAGTTCACTTCAATGGTTATTGGCAACAAAACTAGAGCATTATTTTTTGGTCTTCATTGATGCAAAGACGTCTCTTAGGGTTCTGAAGTTTAACTAAAATAGCGTGACACTGCCCCTTTAATCGGTTACGGTATATCTCAAAAGGGAACTCGGTGCACCGAGTTTTTAGAAGAAGAAGAAGAAGTTTTTAGAAGGCTAATATAAAACTCAAAAAGACCCTTGCAGAGGCCTTTCTCTCAAAGACTCTGCCAAACTTCCCTTTTCAATTTTTTCTTCCAATAGGCTATTGAGCTCCATGACTCTCGGGGAAATTCCACTAGCTTTCTCCGGCTTCGTTTTTGACTGAGCCCCTCGTAACCTTCATCAACGCCCGTTTCTGTGACATGAAATTTACTTCTTCGTTAGTTCCGTGGATGTCGGCCTGAATCTTGCCCTATCATTGCTAGACTTTTTCAATTTAGAGGGTTTCGAACCCTTATTTCAATACGCCACACATCAAATGAAGTCCATTGGTGACCCTCAATTCTTACTGCTGGGAAGTGATAAGCAATCTAAGCCAATACTCAAAGAATTCCGTTTTTGAGATATAAGCGTTTAAGATGCTATTTTGTTACCATGGTAATCTATTACGTCATAGCAATGAATGCATCTTCTTTAGCAATTATTTAGTATTTCATTTGGTATTATAACATTGCAGTTACAAGGAACAGCGCGTTAAAGGATTAATTCTTACAATGAGACATTTCCTCCCATGTTTTGAAACTGTTTTGAGCAAACTTAACTTGAGCAATTCGTAGTTCGTCGCGTAATCTAGTTTCTCTTGGTTCTTAAATGTCATGCCTACTTTTAGAGAAATAAGATATTTGCTACTTCATCCGCGTGGTTATAATTTCATTTCAGAAAAATAACTTTTAGTTCTTTACGAAAAATACCAGTCTGACAACTTGTCTTTTCCACACTCGTCGTACAGCGAGTTTGACTTTGATGGTACGAAAGACAATAAATGTTTGGCAGAGTTTCGGGTTAAAAAGCAACATTTGGAGACCCTTACAGAGCCCTTTATCTCGACGAGCCGGTAAGCTTTCCTTCTCAATTTTTTCTACCAACAGGCTATCGATCTCCGTCACTAAAGGGGAAATTCCACTAGTTCTCTCTTCGTTTTTTATCTTTTCTAAATACTTTGCTTTGACCACACCGTATGTTTTACCAACGCCCACGTGTGACATGAAACTGAACTTCTTCGTTACTGTTTTAAGGGTTGATAGTGTTTAGGACAAATCTTGCCCCTATCATAGCTGCATGAACTGTTTGAATTTATAGGGTTCACGAACATCATTTTGTCGACTCCATTCCAAGCAACTATCAAATCAACAAAATTATAAGCTTAACGTAAATAAATATCGACTTGCAAAAATTACTTGATCTTTCGCATCAAACTGCTGACACACGAGTGACGAATGAATACAAATAGTTGAAGCACTTCCATTTGAATAAAGACATGAGAAAACCTGTGCCAATAATTGAAAGCTAGCCGAACACGTTGTTTGGGGTTTTTTGAAATCAAAACAACTTTTTAGTTAAGAAATCATCAAAGAAGACCAGAAAACGATGAAATACCTATGTCTTTCCATTTAAATTCAAGCATTAACGTATTTATCATGTAAAGTACAACATTGAACAACAGACTTTTAATACGTGCTTTCCACAACGGCCTGCCACAATCTCCTACGTGTTCAGAAAGCGTACTTTTTCTTCCGCTGCTCGTCATTATTAATATAGGCAAGCCTAAAAGCGGGAATACTCTATTATCGCTTATTTATGTTTTTGTTTTCAGATATTTTTGTAACAAGTCTGCTTACCATACAACCAGTCCGGCCTGCTCATTTCTTTAATTTAGATTAGTCTATTTTCTCGTGCTCTTTCTTTCTCTTTTCTCCCTTTTAGTTCACCATTATTCAGCCTGTTTTCTCGTGCCTGTACTTGCTTTTTCTTCCGCTGCTCGTCATTACAATGCCGTCTCTTTACTCGGGATCTTCCTTGTTCTCTTTCACTCGTTGTTTGTCACTGATATCACGCCAGATTTCTCATGCATGCTTTCAGTCGTTCACCTTCACGTTAAGCACCGCTAATTCGTCGTCTGCTTACTGTTTTTCCTCTTCTTTTCTCGTTGTACGACATATTAAATAAATACTAAGCTTGCTTCCAAATTTCTGCTAAAAAACACAGTGTCAACTGCTGTACGCTGGCCATGCAACTTCCCGCCAAAAAAAAAATGCGGGTTCCAACCCATGCAACTTCCCGCCAAATGCGGGTTCCAACTCATGCAACTTCCCGCCAAAAAACGAGGATTCCAGGCTTCCAGCAGTGCGACATTTCGCGCATTAGCTTACATGAAAAGATGAACGTACGAAAGGACAGACAAAAGGTCGCACGATGACTTCATGACCAAAACCAAAAATTCCCGGGGCTACCATACTTTTTTAACCATAGTGCTTCGCTAAAACCAGACCGTTCACGGGTGGCGGGAAAAACAGTACTTCCGATCACCGAACTAGACACTTCCGTCGTCCTTGCTTAAAAGTCCGGTTAAAACTGTTTTCATCAGTTTTCAAAAGAAAGGAACCTTTGTTTCTAATTAGCAACGTTTCTAGTCACGTGTTGTAGAGCCTGAGCACGAATAAAGCTCAATAGCAATAATTCACCGCACATCAAAAATGATCAACGCTGTTTTGTATGAAAGAAACTGGACGAACCCGTTTTGCTTTTCACTGTTACTGTGTTTACTTTGTTATCATTTTACTGCAGAGAGAGCGGAACAACTTTTCGCCCCAGAATTAAAGCAACCCACCCATATCCCCTTCATTGCATGGAATGTCTTATCAAATCTGTGTTGGGGTTACACGAAAATACCCATAAAAATCTCATGAATGATGAGCATGCAGTCGAGTATGCATAAGTGATTATTGCGCATGCGTTCTACGCATCTCGAGATACTCGGGTTTCCTATGGGTGGTGCTCACTAATACAGGGATATTTTTGCACCGTTCAAAACAGCGCAGAGGAAACTGAACGTAGCAAGTGCTCTTGGGATCCAGAAAGAAATTTGGGAGTAACCAGTGCATTTTTCAGAGAGACTTACGATTCAATTTAGAAAAGAACGCCATGCCTTGCTTTGTATTTTAAAGCATTTTACTAATATTGTTTATTGATTCTCTTTGAAAAATGTGTGGTTACGCCCAATTTTCTTTTTGGATTTCAATAACACTTGTTAAGATCTGCTTTTCCCACATCTTTATAAACCACACAAAAATACCTTTGAATAAGTAGGCACCGTCCTTAAAAAAGAAAACATTTTTGGCACTTTTCTAAAGCCAGCGATTCGCGCAAGATAGAAAGACTTCAAGAGAGACGCTTAAGGGCTATTATGAGTACAAAGATCATCACGCAACCTACTCAGAACTACTCAAGAGGGCAGACCTACCAACACTAAAGAACAGACGACAGCAAGACGTATGCACCCTTATGTATAAAGTCAAACACAAATTATGTCCAGCTTATATTAGCAATATTTTTAATATTCATCATAGCACTTCTTTTTCTTTAAGACAAACTGATTTTAGCGTTCCTAGATACAATACAGTAACATATGGCCAACATTCTCTCCGCTACCTTCGACCAAAATTGTGGGGAAAACCTCCTCCTAAAATTATCACATCGGCAAAAATTTTGAACAGCTTTAAAAGCACCATTCGAAAGTTTGACGTTAGCTCTCTGTTAGACGACGGATGCATGCGTTGTTCTTGCTGTTCATCTATGTAATTAGTTATTAATTAATTACTAGGTGATAATATTATGATAGCATTTATCAACAAATTAATTCTTAGATTTAATTTTAACTTTATTTTCTTTACTTTTATTAAATCTTAGTTGTAAAGATTTTACCTTATATTTTAGTCTCCCCAATTAGTAAAGCACTTAGGCTCGGCTATATAAAGACTTGAGACTTAAAGTTGTCATTCATTCATTCACACATTTTGGGGCAATACTCCTGCTGTTTAAGTAAACCAACATGGAGATCGATGTTATCGATAGGTCTACAAAAATCCCAATTATTCCTTTACCTTAACAGGCACCTTGCTGAGATCTTCCTGTGATGAGCTCATTTCTTTCAACTTGTTTTTCAGCCTCTGAAAGTTTCCACACATTGATAAAAAAAGACAATTGTGACTGAAATCCATTTAAGCCTCCATGGCTTCCTGAGACTTGCAAGCCTTTATTTGTATTTCTTGACCCGTTTCATTGTAATGAGTATAAGACTTGTTCTTCGAAACTTAATAACAAGTTTACAAATTTAATAATAATGATGACAGTTCATAATAATTTTAATAACACTAATTCCATACAGAATGCCACGAAAATTAAGAACGTTACGAGCAAGTAAAGTTTCAGGAAAGTAAGCAAACTTTTCCTCAAGTTTATTTTAAAGTTTGTTGTTTTACCACGGCTAAAAACAGCTATAACTCTTCACAAATGCTGAACCTAAGCCTAAACAATATCTGGAATACCTTCTTGTCACACATTGCGCGATATAATGAATTTGGTATTCGCAGCTAAACGTTGCCATTAACTGCCAAGTACTTTGCTTACAACCAAACCAGTTTCGATTAACTGCTGAGCTAAGGATAATCATGGAAGCTAGAGCATCAATACAGGATAAGGTGATAGAATCATCAAACAGGTTAAGCTGATGAAGAGATTACGTCTTTTGGATGACGACTCTGAGCCACTTGCAAAAAAAAACAAACAAAATCACACACACAAATGACTGAGCTCTAAGAGACTCAAGGGAGCTAAGCTATTAAACCATTAATGACTCACTAAGACCTGGCTGCACCGCTCACCTAGTACGTTATGCAGATGCTACTGTAACCCCTTCACAAGAAAAAAACAGATGAAGTGAATGTCTATACTGTAGTACTTACATCATGATTCACTTTAAGTGTTTTGAAAGACTTAAGAGATTTCTCCTTTTCTGCTTTAACTTTGTTCAGTTGATCTTCAAGCTCCTGGAAATTCATTTACACAATAAATAATAATAATAATAATAATAATAATAATAATAATAATAATAATAGTAATAATAATAATAACAACTTTATTTCCACTATCAAAACAATTAGTAAATATTTACAATTTTAAACTATATATCGAAATTAGTTAAAATTTTAAAAACTAAATTATATCTTCACGATAGAAAACTGTTTACAATATGTGAATAATTTTAAAATAATAATAATAATAATAATACAAGATCATTCAATACAACTTCATTATAGATGTCCTCGGAGGTTTCTCAAGAGAGGTGGAGCGGAAAATTAAAGATCTGGTGGGAGACAAGAGTGAAACCATTACGCTACAGATGCAGAAGGTCATCTTGACCAGCTCGTTAAATATTGGAAGGACATTTAAGCTGAGTGGGAAGACTTTTTAAATGAACACTCTGATTGATTTTAACAGACATTTTATTTCAACAGTATTTAACCAATGATATTTTAAGACATTTATATGGTATTGTAATTTGTTTTTAAATACGATAGCAGACTTTAGTCGATGCTGTGGTTGGTTACAGTCCCCCACCCAGCCAAAAAGTGTACTCATTATTATTATTATTATTATTATTATTATTATTATTATTATTGAGTATTCTCATTTGGCTCAAGATGGGATTACTTATGATTTAACTAGTTCTACTAAGTGGGTTATCAAGCCAAATGGGAGAGAGAAAGCAAATTTGTGAGTTGATATAAATCCCGCAGAGGATGTGGAAAGGAAGTACAGTTCTGCCTTATTACATACAGTTCTACCTTCTTACCTTGACATAAAACTTGTTTTCTTCACATTCCTTCACAGCCATCTCTAAGTTCACTTCCACTTCCTGCTGTTGACTCTTAAGATTAAAAGGTGATGTTTCAGTAACTAAAAATTATCTTTATTTCAGCACATTAATATGTCCTTTAAAATGTCTTCAACATAAGGTTTTTATTCATCCAAACATAATAAGGGAGTTACTTCAATATTGCTGCCAATTCATGAATACAGCTTTGGCTAGGCTATAGGTGAATCCTACCTTTTGCATCATTAGTATTAGCCTTTCATCTTCTAATGAATCATTTTTAACAGTAAGCCTTCACGGAAAATTTGAACCCGAACATACATGTACTTGATAATCATTGAGGATTTTTCTTTAAAATTCTGTTTTTAAAATAATAATAATAATAATAATAATAATAAGCTGGGAAACTGGGAAATTACTAAGTATAACAGGTTTCTTAAAAAATCATTAAGTAAATTTGTTTATAACAGGTTGCGTTTTGCAAGCAAACATGTATTTTCATAAAACAATGATCATTATTGTCAACAACAACAGCGAAAAAGACTCCAATATTTATCAATACAAAACTGTTCTTGATTTTAGAGATGAAAATGACATAAACTCAACAACACATAACATCTTTGTCACCAATCTGGACAAATTATCTATAATATAATGTTATCATATCATTAATAACAATTTTTACTGGCAAGTACGTCTAATCATGAAGGAAGAGAACAAATAAGTATTTTGTTATCAATGGTTTACTAAAAGACTTATGATTAACAGAGCCCTAACATTATTTGAACCATTGCTATTAAAAAGCAATAAAAGACAGTTAATGATTAGCAACTTATTTTTTACAAATGAAGCATTCTCTCTCATCATTATGAAATTACTACGACATGTTAATGTATGATGTTATGATAAAACTTTAAACAGAATGCTGCATACCCTTGCAGCAGCCTCCCGACCCTCATAATCGGTGCGCATGGTGTCCAGTGCATTTCTAAGGTGCTCAGTCTCTATTCTAGCAAACTCCAGATCACTTCTCAGCAACTAGTGAAGTTAAACGTGATAATCAGCAAAAGGTGAGAAAGACTGTATAGAAACAAGAATGATTACCCTTACAGGACCTTTTCATAATAATAATAATAATTCATTATTTTATTAGAGGATACAACTAATTTTAATGGTAACTTTATATCATTAGTAATTTATGCAGTTTTTTCTTTCATTGCCTACGCTCACACAAAGAATTTAGGAAATCAGCATGGCTAACTCCTTTGAGAAGAGCCTGCAAGCTGATTACTGACTTATCTGGAGACTGCAAGTCAATTACATTGGCCCTATATACACCGGAGGATGTCTAAGACATCTGAAACCTCTTAGATGACGTAGTATCAATACAGGAAATTTAGGTGGATGCATTAACCGTCAGACAAATTAAACATCTCAAGTTAAGTGTGTCTAAACAGATGTCTTAGTCGCCTCAGACGTCTAAGCCATCTAGTATAGAGTCGAGACGCATTAGACTGGGACACACTTAGCAATGATGGGCACATGCAAATCGAATGGAATTGATACCCAGTCTCTTTGGTGATTAAATCCCAGTCTCTTTAGAAGAGAATCATGAATTTGATTTCTAACCGTCCAAGTTACGTGCGTCCGGTATTTATATTAGGTGCACATATGGCCAAACGTTTAATGCCTCTAGACGTACAAGACATCCTCTAGTATAAATACAGCCATTGATGATTTCCAAGTGCACAAAACAACAATAGCAATTAACTTTGATTTCATGATCTCTAGATATTCAAGTCTTTGCAAGTGCTTCATCCTTATGCATCAACTTATGAAGGGAAACTCCCTTTTCATCCTTATCATTACATTATAACACAGCCCTTAATTTAGAATTGCATAAAAATTCTTAGGATGCAGCTAATTTAAAACCAAGTTCAAAACAACCTTTTGGGTTGTTGGAAAAATTTTTTGTTGTTCTGCTGAATCTTATTACCCTTCATAAGCACTACAAGTAAGAGCCACACTGTTTTTTGGCTTCCATAAATCGAACTATGGAAGCGAGGACCAAAGATGCTGAAAATTAAGCCGTAACCATTGCAAAGATGCCGAGTAAATTGATTGATTCATTTTATTTATTGACTATCTGTAGTTCAATGACCAAAACATTTCTTTCAGGATAGAGTCAATAATAATAATATCAAAAGTCAAGGGTCAACTCTTTGAAACTTTTAATCAAAGTTTGACAGAAGCCAAAAGGAAGTTTGGTGGTTGATTATGAAAGTGAGAAATAAGTGTGAAATATAATAAAAAGACTTGTAAAAGGCAAATTATAATGAAAAAAATGGAGTCACATGCACAACCCATTTTCAACAATCCTCAGTTGATCCCATGAATGACAAAAATAACTTTTTCCTTTTGTGATAGATACAGTTTGCAGTGAACATAGCAGTTGAAACAATATACAGTATAATAATAATATTATTATTATTATTACTATTATTATTATTATTATTATTATTATTATTTCAAGTTACATGTACTTCATCTTACCTCGTGGGTGTCTATATTTTCCTCATTTGCTGATAGCATTTCCTCCTTTCTTGGACCTATAACATCCTCACTGTTGAAACTAACATCTTTGTGTTGTGATAACTGATCTAACTGGCTTTGAAATTGATCCCTCTCTATCAAGAGTGTATCCACTTGAGCTTTCAGGTTCTGAAATGCAGACACAATCTTGTGTAAATTTCTTTTAGTTTTAGTGATCTAGTTGTCATTGCTGAAGACTGTACATTATTATGGTACATTGCAAACAGTGAGTGTGAAATGGAAGAGTTCCCTCAATCTCAATTTTGCATAAACATTATCTGTACAATGAACAGTATTTCCAAAAGATTAAAATACTGTAAGAACCTCAAGATGATATCGTAATGAATTTGACGATGATAGTAATAACTTTATTAATAGTCTCTAAATTTCTACCTTTGACCAAGCACAAAAACTAATCAGGAAGACTACAAAACATTAGGTAGATTAAAAACTACATCCTATTTTTTTCCTTTGCATGGAAAAATTCATCGCACCATCATTTCTAAACTAATTGACCAAGTTTGCATTTAAAAAGTCAATCAATTCAAGTGCACTGAATAAAATGTCAGAGATCTAAAATTTCATTGAAAGAAATAACATCAAAAAGTGTCACTACAGTAAATGTTTAAATGATGTGGTTAACACATCAGGGCTGTCAAAAAGGGCCGGTAGTTGGCCAAAATAGCTTCCTACTAACCAATCTTCGGCCGGTTACTTTCGCCTCAATTGGCTGTTAATATTTGGACAAAAATCGAAAACTTTGAGGAGTTCAAGAAAAAAGAAAGTGTAATAAATCCTCTTCAGTTTGTAACAATACATATTGTACTTTAGAAACAATTTTCAGACGTTAAGATTCCTGAAATTGTAAAAAAAAGAATGGCAATAAACGCAAAAAATGGCAAATGTTTTCTTACATGTAGGTCAAAAACTACCTGGAAAACACCGAAAATAGCATTTCCAAGCTCCTAAATTTCAAGACACCCAATACAATACAATACACCACTCCCCATAGGGGCTTGTCAGAGCCAATGAAACACAATCACGACAGAAGTTGGAAGCTTGACCTCTTTTCCATCTATTTTCTAAATTGGGATGCTGCTGTAGCAAAAGTAACACTCATGTGATCTTTCCAAATATCTCTCACCTTCAAGACACATTTTGCCAAAAGCAACCCTACTTTTTACATAGACTATCGCCTATTTTTGTTTTCATATTTTGCAGGCACCACCCCCTTGAATAATAATAATTGTGACATGTTATGGTTGCCCTATCGTTATTAGACAAAAGGTCTTTGCGTCAGAACAACAGGGCAACTGTAACATGTCACAATAATTATTCAAGATGCCAGTGCCCACAAAATTTGAAAGTGAACATGAGCAATTTTAAAATTCAGTTTTCCTGATAGAAACATCATTTTTTAAACAAATTTCGAATAAATTTGTTTGGAAACATTATTTCCTTCGCTTTAAACTTATTCCGTAGTAAGAGTGGAGGTTTCCTTTAAAGTATGAGAATGACAAAGAGTGCTCTCTGCGAGCAAATTACTTTTATCTCCTCCTCTGCCTTCTCCATTTGAGAATCCCCAGACATCTCCAGGGCCTTTATAAGCTCTTTTTTGTCTGCTGATACCTTTTCCAGTTTTGCTTGAAGCTATGGAAAAATAAGTTTTCATTTGACATCAGAGATCCATTCACCCCTAAACAAGCCATACTCAGTATTTTACTCTGTCTAACGCCAAACAATTTTACTTGTCAATGGAATCAATGGGGTAATAAAAAGTCATCTTTGCAAAAAGGTCCTCTTCTGTATGTGAGAATATTCAAGACTGAGCTACTAAGATATCAGCCATATCCCTTGTGTGGTTGTTTTAATTAATTCACAGTGTTGTGGTCACCAGACTCAACTGGTAAGACAGGGGTTTTACAGTACCCGCCTCTCAAGATCAAAAGCCAGACCATATATAAGGGTGCCTGCTTGTACTCTATCACAAGATCCCTTCTCCTTTAAAACTTAATGAAACTCATGCGTATGGGGGAAGCAAGTAGGCATTACTAAACCACAAAACAATGAACAAAACAACTATTTCTTTCTACTTTTTTTTCTCGAACATGGAAACTCAAAAGGAAACAAATTCAGCAGAGATGTTGGACATTCCCTTGAGAATTTTGTGGCATCTGCAAAGAGGGTAGACCACCTGCTCAGTCTCCTGTCCTCAGTGTTTGTTTTGGTGTTTTGGTGTTTTGTTTTGCTCTTTCACTGTTTCATGGTTTAGTAATACCTGAATTATTGTTCAGGGCATCATTCAATTTTATTCCTATAGGTGCACAATACTGAATCCCCCGCTGCCTTTCAATATTCTTTCATAAGTCAAATAATTCAGACCAGCACAAGTTAACAATTTCAAGTATAACCTCAAGCAGTATTAGTTGCAGGCCTTCAGCTTCTACAACGTTGATGAGTTCTGTTAGTTCCAGTGAGTCGTTATTTTCAACAGCCATGATTGCTTGAGGACTTTTCACAGATTCGATCTTTACTTCTAACTCCTGTCAGGATGAAAACAAAATGCTGTTAAATTGACTAGATAAAGCATTACTGAAATCTTGTCATCAAAACTAAACAAAATCAAGCTAGATAAAACAAAAAAGGCATGTTCACAAATCGTCCACATATTCCATACACCAGAAGAAACTCACCGCAGTAGTCAAAGCATTACAGTAATATTAACCCCAATGTTATTATGTTATTGATATTATTATATTATTATGCATGTTTGAGCACTCGCCTTCCGTGGTTACATTGAGTTTTTTTGGTATGTACAGTCCACTGCGTTAATTACGTTATGATCTAAAGCACCCAGTAATTGGTAAAAAGTGCTGTGGTACATGTAAGCTTGGCTAGGACAATTTTGTTGTGGTTCACCATAATGGAGCATCTCAAAATGACTCCCTATCTTTCTCTCCAACTGTAAAATGTCACGTCATTTTTAATTATATTGTAATAACTGTCCCTCTAAATTTACATTTCAAGTAAACAATAATTGGTTAAAATTACCCTAACTTAAAGACTGTTACAAAAAATAGCATTGCGTGACTAGCGCTACTTTCTAGAAGCTTCGCAAGAGTTCGTAGTTTGTTTATTTTAGGTTTGTGCATAAGCGTTTCTAAATCGGTATGTTTTGTAATCTTTCTATAATTAGATTGTTTACTGTTTTAGAAAGTTCTAGAATCTCATTGTGAAAGTACATAAGTAAGTGAGTCTGAGCGATGTTTTTTAACCAGTTTTTAAAAGCGAAGAGAGTTAGCATTAGCCATGTTTAGTCAAGTGTGACAGAAGCAGTGTTTAGTCAAGTTGGCGGAGGTCGTGTAAGTTTATCGAGTACGTGCTGTTTAGAGTTTTACTTGGAACTCAAACTCGTAACAAAGACAATCCTAACTAGGCCATTTTGTGATGTTTCACATGATTCTCTGTTCCTTACTTTGTGCATTTGTTGACATGAGTGCCCTGCCAACAAATGAAATAAAACTACTTTTACACTAAAGCCTGGCAAAAAATTCTCACCTTGCAAGTGTCCAAGAGTTGGCTTTTCTCCTTTTCAACTGCCCTCAATACATTTTGACTTTGTTCTCTCTCCAACTCTAATGCCTTAATTAAAGTTGCAGGATAATAACATTGTTAATGCTTATAAACGACATACTCTGAAAGAGTACTAGTATCTTCCATCCATTCATATTATACTAGTCAATCACTTAATCAAGACCTTTTTGTAAACCCAGTTCAAACTATGCATTATGGTATCTGTTCCCCTTGATTACACTGGTACTTAACTCTGGGATTCATTGCCATATCATGTTAAGTAAACCACTCCCTTTTCTACATTTCGTCAAAATATAAAGAACTCTATGATTGATGCCTATTGATTCTTGAGTATTTTATGTTAATATGTTTAATGCAGAGTAATGAAATTTTTTTAAATTTAAAGTTAGTAGTTAGTATAAGGAAATAATACTTTTTAAGTAAAATTTGATATTGTTAGTTATATTCCTTTTGCTGATATTAGAGTTAATTTGGGGCACCTACTCGATTAGCTTACCAAACATTTAGCTGTCCCAAACTCTACACACACATCAACCTTATTGTTCTTTCTTCTCCCCTTTTTTATTGTTACATAGGAAATTATTGTAAATTATTGTGATTTTTTTCAATATTTCTTCAATATGTATTGTATCCACGATTTTTGTTGTAACACTACTGTATAAATTATCCTAACTTTTGTGTACATAATATTCTGTGTCAGTTAAATAAAAATTAAATGAAGGGGGTAGTTTCTAAAGAAAATGGGGTGCTGCATCGGTGGGGAAGTAGTATACAAAAATTTGGTTTTATCAACAGAGTTGATAATGCAAAATAATTGGCCACCGTACAGAGATTCTAAAAGCTTTTAGAATCTCTGTACGGTGGCCAATTTAGATTATCAACTCCGTTGATAAACCAAATAAAAATTGACTTGACTTGATAGAGGGGGACTCCTAATGGGAATTGAAGCACTCCCCTAACCACACCTACAACCCTGCCAACATTTTTATTGTTAAGTCACTAACCTGAATCTTTTCCAACAGGTCTTGGTTGTCCTTACGCAGTTGGTCACATGTTTGGTCATCTTGCAAGGCGTGTAGCTCCAAAGCATCTTTGTACTTCTGCATTTTTCAACAAAATAAAACTTATTTAGTATATTATTCATGTAACTGAAGTAATAATCCCACAAGAACTGAGCCTGGACAGATTTGGAAAATCAATTACTGGGCTAAAGGGCAGGTCACAGATAACTTTCAAAAATTTCTCAGACAAGAGCAGTTGCACTTCCTGTAAGAAACGTCTGCACAATTTCTACAGCAGGAGACCCGGCTGGTATTTTTTACAGGTCACAGCTCATTGGTCACAGGCCACTGTTTTACCAATACAGAAAGTATCCTAAACATGCACAAAGACTAACCTTAGGCCTAATTACACCTAAACAAAAGTTTTTAGGCCTAAGGTTAGCTTTTATGAAATTATATGGGTACATTCTGTATTGATAAAACAATGACCTGTGACCTGTGACCTGTAAAAGATACCAGCCAGTAGGTGACCCTAGTATGGCCTGGTCAAATATGGATAATGGCCAACAAAGGATTGACAGGCAGGCATGCAAGGGGAAAGAAATAAAAATATCCCTCCATGGTGCCTTGAATTTTCCTGGGCACACATGACCAAACCATACCAGGGTCTCTTGCCTGAAAGTAGACAGATCCTGGGACAGAAATGACTGTTTCATCACCTTGGATTCCTTAACGACAGTTTGATATTCCTGCTGAAGAACTCGCAGAGATTCCTGAAGTCCATTTCTCTCCATTACAACAGCAGATAAATCTTCTTCAAGCTCCTACAGATATCCATTTCACAACTGGTCAAATTTAAAATTCCTCCAAATAAAACTTAATGTAGAATGACCATCATCTTGAGAATGCATATTAACTAGATATTACACTTGCTTTCATTGTAAAGTTACAAGTTCCTGGTCAAAGTGAGAAATTTAATGGAGTTCCAGCATAGAAATGGTAAAAGTGTAACCCCTTTAGTACCTTACACTCCTCATTAGTTTGCATAGATTTCAAATTCTTAACGTGCTACCATGACCAAAAAATCAACTCTTCTTTATCACTGGATTTCAAGACTAAGTTAACTAAACAGCAATTGACCCATTAAGTTTTAAGCCCTGATTTCAAAATGACACCTGTTTATTTTAACTAGAATTTCGCTATTTACCGGTAATGGTCTGCCTTTGCTAACTTTAAAATCTTGAGAGAGCCAGATGGAGGAGAAAATGACGTCAAAGACTCAATAGTTTAAGAATGCAATGTGTGTGTACGCAGCTGAATTAATATGCAGCACACAAGTTTCAAACTTTCAGAAGTTTTTTAAAACTCGTGTTTTGCATATCTAATAAGCTGCGTTTACACGCTGTAATTTTAAGCTTTCCCTAGATCCAACCCTCTGAGGTCCAATCGGTTAGTTTTGAATGTGAGTAATGGCAGAACATTAAATCAAAACCTTACACTCAAAGCAAGCAACCTTTGCATAAAAGTCAAAGCAAAAATTTTGCCAGTCAAGTGTTATGCAATCACACTTTCCAAATCTGAAGAAAAAAAGGAAGTGCTTTTTTATCATAGTAGCACTTTAAGCTGTTATTTAGCATTGCAATACAAGTATTGCCCAGGCTGTGCTAATCACCATTTCTCAAAGTCTTGAGGACTTGATAACAGAAGGGGCAGCTCCAACAGATTGAGCTTGGAGCATAATCTAAGAAGCCTAAGGCAAATGCTGTACAGTTCGTACTAAAGTTACTGGAAAGTGTCCATGAGTCAGGTTGAGATTGACTGAAGCTGTC
This sequence comes from Montipora capricornis, assembly GCF_036669925.1. Taxonomy (NCBI): domain Eukaryota; kingdom Metazoa; phylum Cnidaria; class Anthozoa; order Scleractinia; family Acroporidae; genus Montipora; species Montipora capricornis. The sequence continues at coordinate 40,749,432 of NC_090895.1, read as the reverse complement.
GGCCCACATATGATTGAAAATGCAGGAGGCATATACGATGACCTCTATGCCAGGTGAACAGCTAGGGATATTCCCATCAGGTCACCCTTCCAGATGTTAACCAAACAGGACATAACTATGAACACTCGTTTTTCCTTGGATAAGCCATAAGAATAATAACTCCACAAGGTGTTAAGCATGAGATATTAGGGAGTTTAAGCATGTGACTGTGAAGAGAAGAGAACATTTCGCATGCCAGGACAGTGGTGTCTCCTAGATTTTTATACTCATCATCTCTAATGGAGAAAAGATACTTGAAAATGTGAATGTGTTTGTGTGAAGACAAGTTAAAAGGGAAAACAGCTCACTTCCGTTTGCCGTCCACGTCTCAAAAATGTGCATGCTTAAGCTCTCTATTCCCAAATAGTACTGACAATTTTCAGACTGTTGGCCCCATTTTTCAAAATGGCACATTTTACTGTGGCTTTGTTCAAGTTACAGCACAGGTGCTGGACAAAACACTGACCCCCAGTCCATGGACTACCCTTATGGACTACCCTTAAATGGACTAACTCTTAAAAAATACCATTTCCAATGAATACCATTGAAAGAACTGAATTGATTATATACTTACATTGCAGACACCTTGTTTATTTTCGTCTGCAGGGCCACATGCAACTAAATTCAAAACAACTGTCCAAAGCTAACCTTCTTAAAGTGAGTGCTTAGACTTAACCCATCAACGCGTTTTAAAGTGGGTGTTTAGGCTTAAGTAAGCACTATTTCAGATGCTGCTTACTGACCAACAGTACTCACTCAAAATAGTATTTTTAGGGTAGTCCATAAGGGTAGTCCATTGACTGGAGGTCAGTGTTTTGTCCAACATCCATAGCACAGTAGCATTAAATTTTGTTTGGTGGTTTAGATTTAATCCGTTAGCTTACTTTCACTGTTTTCTCATGCTTTTCTTCCAGTTTAGTGTACATTCCTCTTAAACCATCATTTTCCTCCAGCATCTTTCTTCCAAGTTCAGCAGCCATTTTTAATTCTTCATTTTTCTTTAAAATCTGATTTTTGAGAGGATGTACGTTGAATGATGTTTAAAGTTGCTAAATTACTGTTTACATGTTACAGTTTCGAAAAATGTAGTGAAAATGAAGTTAACTTTAAGGAACTAAAATGTGCTCCACCCTAATTCTTTTGTCAAAAATTTATAGCTCTTCTTGTTCACTTTGGCCTTAATTGTTTTTTGACTTCTTAATTTTACTACCATAAATTCTCAAACTTGAATTCTTTTTCATCTTTAATTTAACCAACTGACCCCTCAGGAATCCAAGGATGCACACAGTTGACGAGTGAATTTGTCACGTGTCTTGAAAACAAAGACCCCTATAAGACCCTAAGACTCGAAAACCAAGGAAGTAACCCAAAACCCTCAATATGGCTGACCCTGGGCCTAACAAGGCCTAAAGTTGGTTTTTAGGCCTAGGGTTAGCCAAATTGGGGCTTTGGGGTTACTTTGTTGGTTTTTGAGTCTTAAAGGGTCTTAGGGATTTTGTCTGGCCTTGGAAAGAGTAAAATCTGTGAAGCCTCACTCCCAGGAGTCAATGGGCTAATTTATTTTTTCTTAAAATTCAGTTGAACCTACAGAATTTGTCTTTTTTTTTTTTCAATGAAAACTTTTCTGTGATCATGTCATGCACAAATAATATTAGAAGCTTATTTACATGAACTTTAAGTGCCTGAGCTGTGTTATTGACTATGTGCACCAGGATGGTTATAGCTAAAGAGAAATAATTTTCTAATGGCATTACTTTTTATTATGATACACTGTATTTTATTCTGTAATTTTTAACTAAGTCAGATCTTAGTACTTTTAAGAAAGTTTGTGGTATGTTGAATCATCCATTTTATTTCTCTTTAGTCAAGGGTGAAGAATAAAATTAATCCTCCGAGAAGCTTATGAAACACAGCTCCACGTATACTATGATAAACACTCAGCATTTTATTAAATCAATAAGCAATCATTTTGTTAATGGGTATATTTTTAAGTACAAGTACATGTAAGCTGTAAAGCTTTTAAAAAGATTATTCTCATTCTTGCTGCATTTTTAACCTAGTATAAATTTCCTGTAACAATAGATAAATATCTTTTCTTTATTTGATGCATTGATGTTCAATATAGGACCCCAAAGGGTGAAGTACGACTATCCTATACCAAATTAACATTTCAAGTCAACTCTTTGCATCAACTAATGAAACCTTTTGGATCCATTCTTTGGTTGCTTCTTGGAATAAAAGGCAAACTTAAATGATATTAATAAATTTTATAATCAGTTTGTATTGTAATTTGTTAATGTGATTTTTTAATCCATTGTTGTGGAAGTTTGTTGAAATTTGGCAAATACAAAAAGGCCCAAGTAAAAAGTCATTCCTTGTGTGAGGCATTTTTGTCAAGAGCCTGTTAGATCTATGTTTGTACCTTATCTTTTTTCTCAAATTCAGCATGCACTCCTCTTGATAACCACTCTTTCTTCTCATTTTCAAGCCTTTGTATCTCTCTTCTTTCTTGTTCCACTTGAGATGTCAGCTCTGTGAGAATACCACACAATTCAAAACATAATCAGGATAAAACACACAAGCTTTCCCAAAATCTCCATGAATAAAGGCTTGTTTACACGGTACAATTAGGCAGTGTAATTTGTTGGCCCAACATCATCGAAGCACGAATTGTATGCGTTCTTGATCTCTGCCATTTGCCATCTCTGCTGAATGCTTCTATTTTATATGATCTCGTATGTGTGCCCTATTTCTCAAAATTCTGACTGATATGCCGGCTTCTCTGAAAGTGTTGGGCCAACTCAACAAAAATCTGTTGCAATGCACTGCAATGCATAGAAATGCATTTTCCCATTTATAATTGTTTTACAGCAGCTCTCTGGAGTGAGAATACACAGGGTGCAGATGATTATGAATCGCGAGGAAGTACGGAAGTGTCTGGAAATTACCTACATATTAAAACTAAAACAAGCTGTCGGCCTTTCAACAGACCCTTGACTGTCATACAATGTAAATGCTATTTAAAAAAATGCTTCTTACTGAGTTCGAGGTTGGTACTGTAAGCTATGAACCAAATTTTCCCCGTTGACTTATGGCATGCCATATTAGTACTAAATTATAGCATTCGCATTACCTGAGAGATTCACGAAGATGTAAAATAATTTATTTAACCCTTTGACGTCCAAACCGGCCTAAACCGGCCAGACTTAGTATTTTACTCTGTCTAACACCAGACGATTTTACTCGTCAATGGGGAGCCCCTGGGAGTCCATGGGTTAAACTGTACCTAAACTCCAAAATTTTTGTTTCTAACATAAATTTCCCAAGCAAACATATGTCACCATCGTTGCCATGCAAGCCACATAAACTTGGTAGAACTAGCAATAATTTGGACCAATGACCAGGGTCTATTCTCAATTTTACGTCACAAACTGTTTTGCATTCCTGTTTTCAAAGAAATGTTGCATTGCAGAGCAGTTGGTGACGTAAAATCAAGGATAGAATCATTGCCGTGGGTCCAATTTACTGCTTGTTTTGATAACTTTGCGCGTCTTGACCGGCAGATAAAAATTGAAATTGTGTCAGGTAAGACTGGTAAAACATGTGCGCTTTTGGTGGGGACATAGCCTTTGTCGCAGACAGTTTGGCGAATTTTAGACGCTCCTTTCCACTGGGTTGACTTTTGAGTGATTGTTTTGAATATGGCCATGGAAAAACCTGGATCGAACTTAAATGAGAACGTGAGGGGGGAAGGGCTGAGGAGATAGAGTGAGAAACCGCCTGCAATCAACCCCTCAAAATTTTTCGCAACCTCCATTCGCCCGCGGACAGAGAAAATATCATTCCTGATTGGCTGATAAAGTGTCAGAAAAATCCGCCTGTCAATCAAATTTTATTACTCTTGGGACTTCATAAAAATGTAAAGACAAAACAAAGTGGCAAGAGCTGACAATCTGGTTGCAAAAAAAAATGGGAACTTCTTTGCAGTAGCCTGGATTTTCGGTAAGTTGAAATCTCAGTTCAATCTTGTAAATATTTTCCCAAGCGAATTAATTGTATCACCGCCAATGTTTACACAAGGCACGCTATGATTGGTTGGGAGTTGACATCAAACCTGTGCTCGTCACACATGATTGGAAATGGGAGGTTTCAAAAATGTTGTGGGGTTCATCACAGGCTAGTGTAAAATAATATTCTGGACCGTGGCCACCAAACAAAGTTTTTTACAAATTATCTGCCAATCAGGGTGTGAACTTCATTGCAAGGGACGCCTACTTGCAAAATTCATATGAATGTTATTTGAACACCGTTGCATGGGTTGTTGAGTTGACATATTTACACGTAGTTGTCAAATGTGAAAGTTTGTTGGGTGGCCACAGTACGACGCGTTTGCACTATAAGCCTCATTACTGGTCCCTTCAAGAAATATCTGCATTCTGAAGTTCAACTTTTATCCAACAGTCTTGCTTGTTACTGCCGCGAATCAGTTCATTAAATAAAATAACAATATTAACAAAGGCTTCTGACGGGAATCAAGATCAGCACATCATAACACTGGACATGACTTAAGCCATCCCTCTATCGTGACCAATAGTGATTAATGAAACCATTGATAGTGAAGGTACCAAACCAAAATTCTGTTCGTTTGGAACAGTGTCTTCCAGGTCATCCCAGTGACCACTTCATTTCTTGTTGGTAATGAATGACACCATTCTTTTCATCTGTCAGTAGTTTTTTTTACTTCTTACTTTTTTTCTATGGTGGACTTATTGACCATCATTCAGTTCTGTGTTTTGGTTGTTATGTGCTTGTCATCAAATTATATTTCATAAACATACTTGTATACCACTCTTTTACTGAAGATTGCAGTGATTACCAGTCACACTTTTTGAAAATACATTTGGGTGAACATCAATCAAATGTTTCCACAAACTCGACTGCTGAGAAGTGAACAGAACTATATTGTCATGGAAACATTTGATTGACATCCACCCATGTTTAGTTTCGAAAAATGAAAAAAGTTGTGAGGGGCGCGTGCAACTGATAACCGTTGTAATAAAGGATTTACTGTGGCTTGATGGTTTGGCAGCAAGTTAATGAATGGGACAATAATGTTTAAGACGTATTGCTATGGTTAATAATGTGTGGCTATTTTTTTTGCAAAGGGTTTATGCCACAGTTCAATATCACATTATTATCACCTTTCCTTGATAATCAATATCACAGTCTAAACACCTACCATCACATTTTGTTTTGCTTTGCTTTAAAAGAGCAACTTGTCTCTTGACATATTTTATGAGATCTTCTTTCGGCAGTGACTCAAGCTGACACAAGAATAAAATAACAATAATTTAAAAACACAAGGCAGCTATACACTGCCTTAATTTATTTCATTAGCATTCTGGCACTCAGTCAAGTCTCAGTCATCAGCTAATATTCTCTTTGATCACATCAAGTGTTGTCAAGCTGAAAATCTTTTGGAAGGAAGCAATATGGCCACATTTTATTGGAGACATTTAAAGTCAGCCTCCTGGATTAGTTTTTTTTTTCTGCAGCTCTCAGGATACCTGTGGAATTCAATAGGGAGTAGCCACTGTACCTGTGATTTTGCTTGTGCCTTAGAGGAAGGGGAACTTGTTGTATTCAATGCACCTTCCTTTTTCATGTTCTTTGTTAGATCAAGTGGGTCTTTGTCATTCTGAGCAGGAAAACACAAAAAAAAACTATTTAAGTCTGAAAATTGAAGAAATTGAAGTCACCTAAAACGTACATAAGTTTGTTAGTACATGTAAGTATGCAGCGTTTTCACTCACGTGACCAGCAGCCATTATTATTCGATTACTAAAACAAAACAAAGTTTTGCATTTAAATAGTATTCAATTCCCGGAGGATTAGTTTGGTATACCATAATGGCCGCCATTCCTTTGTTTTGGTTCATGTCGTTCATCAACATGGCCGCCACGACATCACGTGAAAACAATCAATGCATGTACCTCTGTTTTAAGCAGGCAAAATCTGGGATAAATTTTAGGGATTTTTCTACTAAAACTCTGCAAGAATTTTACACCCCCCCAAGAGGAGGTTATTAAGGCCCCAATATACTGATGCCTATTGAATTTCCCAGGCTGTGCTTCTACGAGTCTCTATATTGAAACTAGAAAAAGGAGATTCTGATTTGATATGTGATGTTCTCTGATCAATCTAACCACCCTCCACAATCATGTATTTGTTTTACCACAATAATTCTACAGAGTTCGAAATACAGACCTGTTACTGTACATGTCATCATATTAAAGGACATTTCATCCCTGGCAAAGTTTTTATCCCTTTGTTAACACTAATGAATTACTTAAAGTTCCTATGAGGCTTATTTTTTCTCAGTTTTTTAACTTTTCGTTTAAATATTTATAGTGTCTGGAGTGTAGTACTTCAAAACTTTTTCCCTCATCATGTATCCATGTGTTTTAGCAGGCCTTTGATTTTTGGCCGAGCCAGTTGCGTTGCTAATGACTTCAAAGAAGTGGGAATAATTATAAATGTGCATGTCGAATTCAATCAACTATTCGGAAAGGAAACCACCGAAAACTTACTATATTTAATTTGAATTTAATGAGCAACAATCCAAAGACACCTGGTGAAAAGTGCGATAGAAAAGCTAAGAACAGAGAGGCCGCAGATTTTTGCCAGATTTGCAGAATAAATTTAAATTGAATGTTGCAGTGTTTTGGCAAGTTTCCACGGTGTGATGTTTGTCCACAACTATCAAGGACAAATTATTGTTTAGAACGGTCAACTCGTCAATCATAAAGTCTGAAGTTAGAAGACAGAGATTCTTCTGCAGAAATAATGACTCAATGCTTGTTTGAAGCCATTTCCTTTAAAAAATTTCCTTTCTTCTCAAAGGCAACTACCCATAGATATCTGGTCTTCGGTGACGCTGCAACGAGGAATGATGTTGATCAGATGGCGTTTGATTTCGGTCACGCATAGACAAAGCTCTCACAAATGATGGTCTTGCCGAAACCAGTTGGTAGCACAGCCATAACATACTTGCCCGATAGGAGCTTTGACCACAAGTTTGTGCTCTTGCTTGTGTGAAAAATGTTTCCGCAAAAGCCATATTGTGCTTATAATCTTAGCACAATCTGACAAGAAATAATTAACTAATCAAAAAAATCTGATAGCGGTGCATTGTCAACAGACCAAACCGAATTTCCCAATGCTGGTGCACAAGGAAATTCTGAACATGTCGGTTACTGAAAGGGGTGCAGTTCCTTTCTCACACTTCTCTTCCCAAGAATCCCTTGGCCATTTTATTTGTTTGCAAGGCAAAACACCACTGCCTCAGAAAAGCGGGCCGCTCAACTGATTTATGAAGGGACTACTCGCAGTCTAGTGATGATTCAATTTGTTACACCCCTAAAATTAATATGATTAGAATGTAGTGCACCATTTTGTATTTCTCTTTGTTGTTTTCTTTTCAGAATTCACTTTATTAACCCTTCGACATCCAAAGCCTAAACCGGCCAGACTTTAGTCATGTTCTATTGGGATCAACCGGTTTTAGTTGGTTGGGTTGGTTGGCTTTTTTCGTGTTCTATTGGGAAAAACCAATTTTCGGTTGGTTTGGTTGATCAACTTTTTCAACCGGCATCAAACTTGGTTGAAACGGTTGAAAAAGCATTGGCAGCAACCACTGTCGTTTACGTGGGCCATTTAAAGTTGGCCGCGGGCTCCTGCCGCTTTGCTTTCGGGCCTCAACTTGTAAACGCTGAGAAGTCTGGTAATAACTATTCCCAGGAGTTACCGCATTTCAACCGAAAATGGTTGGAAAAGTGTTCTATTGGGACACCTCAACCACTTCATCCAAAACCGATTGCGGTTGAAGCGGTTGATCGCAATAGAACACGACCTTAGTATTTTACTCTGTCTTTACTCGTCAATGGGGAACCCCCAGGAGTCAATGGGTTAACCCAATGACCCCCGGGAGTGAAACTTAACAGATTTTACTCTGGCTAACACCAGACAATTTTACTGGTGAACTGGGGGTATCCTGGAGCATTTGAGGTATCAATGGGTCAAGGCTGCTACCTAGAAAAATTTTGCGGGAGCCCTTAATTCATTTAATAGTTTCTGGTAAGTTACATGTACTCCATTTGTTGACAATTTGGAAAAACTAAAAATGACATGCCGTAATGGTCGGATTGCTGATGTAACATAAATATTTACCACAACAATATTATTATTTCTGCGGATGATTTCCAATAGAGATCGTTTCTGCTCTTCGTTAAGAGTCAATCACACTTATTAAACGATTATGTGATTGTGTCGCGATCGATACGATACTCGTATTGATTAAGTAGACAAGATACCTTAAATATTCTTAGAGGATTTATGCAGCTTAGAAATGGTGTATAAACAAAAGAATTCAAGCACATAAACACACGCGACCGGTTTTGGATACGATCAATGAACTTCCAATAACATCATAGAACTTTATTGTCGATCCTAGCCTGTCACGGCTGTTTGCATTCTTTTCGAAGACGGCTGACGATAACAACGCAATTATAGTTGTGAGCGGTTAAAAGTAAAAGTATAAGAGTTCACAGCAGGAATATATCGACTAAAAACCGCAATGATTAAAATTGTAAAAGGGTTTTACAAAAGAGAATTCAACGTAACTTACAATTGCGGTAGCCATACCACGTTAGGGTTAGGGTTAGTGAGGAAGTCGATCTATCCAAGAAACCTACAATCTCCAGAAACAAGTCTCTACCCCTGCTTCCATTGAAAATGTTATTGCAGAGCTTGCGTTGGCCCTTTTCCCATTTGTTCTGGACAACAATTCACTGTCATTCTACCAATGTTTAACCAATGTTTTCTATCGGAAGGAAATTCCACGTCAATATTGCGCCGCGTATTAAATCAGCGGACGAAGAAACACTTCGAAAAAGTGTGCGCGACCCTAATTCGCGCATTCATTGTGGCCTCGTTGTGGCATCAAGTGCGCGAGAAGACTGCAGCTGACCTGGCGGGAAGAAATGAAAGTCAAATGAATTCTTTCCCGAAATTTACGTCTTATCGTGTCATAGTACATGTATTGCGATCCATA
>NC_090895.1:40700281-40725281 GCF_036669925.1 Montipora capricornis | reverse complement strand
ACGCCCATACAGATCTCCCGCTCATATTTTATCTACTACTTGTGAAATGAAACAATATGTTGAATGAAAGGATTGTTTTGCGATTCAGTAATTGGACATTCATGTCAAAACATTGTAGGTCCCAGAGGAGAGAGTTCATGGGACAACAATGAAACTAAGAATAGTTTTCAGTCACTGATGAAGCGTGATTATGGCGACCGGACGGTTTCGTTCTCCGAAGACTGAGAAGGAAGAAATTGCCTTGTTGTCTGAAACGGTACCTAAAAATACGAAATACAATACAAAATGGGAGGTGAACGCTTTTACTGCCTGGCAGAACACAAGAGTGAACAGAAAAGCGCAGCTGGAAACGGTTAAATCAAATTAAATTCATGATGAAATTTTGCATTTTAATCAGTAAAGATCTGTATCAAAACTTAATGAATACTAATTAGCTGAATAGGAGTCTGTATTAAAAGTTAATACAATTTGTATTGGGGTTTACAGAGGTGCACATATGACTCAAATACTGCCTATTGATTGGTCATAACTGTTATGAATTATGAAGGAATTTTACAACGTGAAATAAAATGTTGCATTTCAGTCTTAGTAAGGTGAGCAGTAAGTTGATATGAAGAAAAACACTCGTGATCCGATTGAGTTTTCGACATACACTTATCGTGAATACAGTTGTTGACCATTTCCTCATATATTATACTACCAAAGGACTAAAAAATTAAATTATATTTTAGTTCTATACTTGTAAAAGTTTAAAAAGCTTGGAGCTTGAGATTAAAAAGGATTACTCTTTGGTGTGTCTTTCCTAACACCGCTTTGTTCCCTGGGCCTGGTCTAGTCAGAACTTACTAATTTCCTGATGTCATTTTGTATCAATTTGCAACTTGAATAGTCTAATTCTTTGGAAATGAACACAGAGAAGGGGGAACTAAATTTGCTTCTAGGTGATAAGATCATTCTTACAGAATGAGAGAAGTATACAATGTTCAAGATTGCAGCTTGTGCAAGTAAAACTTGGGAACCATAGACCTTGCTATGTCCTTAGACAGTGGTTATTTATTTTAATTCCCTATATTCTGACCTAAAACCCAAAACCTTAAGCAGCTATCTTGCTCTAGCTCCCTGAAACTAACACCATGTAAACTAAGCAATTTTCAAATGGGAGGTGCTCCATACAATACACGAAACCAAGTTGAAGACTTTCAATGGTATTCGTAGACGAATACACGTGATAAGCTGACTTACTCTCTGTCAGAATCTTCAAACGTTCCACCATTTCTAAAATTTTTGCCCGTGATAAAATTACCAACTCTATTTTCTGGCTGTTTACTCTGACCATAAGTTGGCCAAAGCTGCTGTTTTTGGCCCGTCGTTAACGCTTGTTCACCTTCATGCCAACAAACTTAAAACCAAAAAAGGCAATCTACTGTAAACCTATTTGTTTTCATAATGGAGCTGAAATTCTTAATATTTTAAGACATTTCAAACAAGAACGCCCAACAGAGCAGAAGAGAGTACAGTGAGAGGTAAACACGTAGGTTGGAGTCAAAACTAGCGCTGTAAAATGTCTGTCCAGTCTGCTTATGTGTGTTTGGAGAGCCCTTCGAATTCTGCAACTTTCGCAAATAACTAAGCCTTATAAAGATTACTGCCTCCGTGAGAGTTCCACACCAAAACAACGTTATAACTTCCCCTTATTATTCGAAAGTACTTTGTTGTGACTTTTTGCCATAAACAGCCCAACCGTCTCTCGATATTTTGACACCGTCTACACGTAAGACAAGGAAGATAAACAACACAGATAACGACACGAACTCGAAACTTTTCGCAACGGAGACCGCCATGGACCGCCATTATTTTGGTTGCTGCTTATGGTGGGCAAGCGGATACGCTCTTAAGAGATCTCAAAGTCACGCACGCGCGGACAGAATGCCCGTCTGCTTGAGCGATTGAGATTAGATCTTTTTCCAGCGTCACCAATCGCTATAATTAGGGAATTTAAGGAACGGCGACGGCTACGACTACGGCATCGCCACAAAACAGTAATATCATTGGTTAAAACAGCATAAATAATCGTTCTCTGGTTAAAATTTTTTTAAAAAACACGAGCTTTCGATTGCCAGTCTGCAATCTTTAAAAAGTGAGGTGTAAAAAGCGAAGGTAAAAATATATATGTACAGAAAAGTGAAAAAATAACGAACGAATATAAATAAATACAGGGATGCAAAAGAAATGCTAGTGTGAAAATAAAATGCTAATAACATGGATAAGATTACAATAAAATTGAGTATTGTTTTGGCAGCTGCTTAGAATTATTGTCAGCCTGGCTAGTAATTGCTGTATGCCAGGATTCCAGCGTTTTTCGTACGCGTGAATTGCCTCTGTCGATGACGCGTGCATTCTCAAAATCAATAGTGTGGCCTTCGAGCCACGCATGGCTGGCAAGATTGGAACCACTTTTAAAAACTTTGGTGTTTCGTATGTGTTCTTTTTTTCTAGTCAGTGTAAGCATCTACCCGTTTCTCCGATGTAATCCCATGTGCAGTCCGCACAGGGGATTTTATAGACAACGTTCGTTTACTCAATTTTATTGTAATCTTATCCAGATTGTTAGCATTTTATTTTCACACTAGCATTTCTTTTGTATCCTTGTATTTATTTATATTCGTTCGTTATTTTTTCACCTTTCTGTACATATATATTTTTACCTTCGCTTTTTACACCTCACTTTTTAAAGATTGCAGACTGGCAATCGAAAGCTCGTGTTTTTTAAAAATTTTTAACCAGAGAACGTCTTTTCAACTTTTCAATTATGCTCATCGTGCAGCACGCATTTTAGCAAGTATCTTAGCGGTCCTCTGCATAACGGCGACGTGAAATCACCAAGTTTGAGGTTTTGACGACAATGTAAGCATGCAACAGAGAATCTTTCATTCTCTATTTTCATTCTGAAACCGCTCGTACCAATTTATTTTTAGGATACTTCCCCCACATTGTAGGACGTGAGCGAGACTGAATAATCGCGAAAGACTTATGATAGAGCCAAGTTATACTTTGAGGTGACGTTTTCGTCGACCGTCCCTGTCGTAGATCTTAAATTCTCATTTGTCCAAAGGGTGGGTGCGTCAAATGAAAAATTTAGTCCACCCCGCCCCTGCTCCCCCCAAGATTCATTTTAATAATGTAAAAACTGATATGGCAGGCATTCATTATTATTATTATTATTGTATAGTGTTCACATGACGTCACGGCATCCATGTTGTAGAAGTGACACAAGGAACAACGGCCAAGCCATGGGAGAGAAATAGTCTTTTGGAAATTGAAGTCTATTTTTATGAAAATTCTTCCCTTTGTTTTAGTATGCAAATATGACAGCTGCTCACATGAGCGAAAACACTCAATTCGGAGATGGGGGTCTAATTTCCCATTAGATGATTTTTTTTTGTGATACTGTGGTAAGGTAAAGGTAAAGTCTGCTTACGAGCCTAGAAGGCCCATCAGGCCGGCGCTTACCTCCGGTTTCTGTAGCGTGAAGCGACTAGGAGTATTTCCCTGAATGGGATGCCAGTCCATCGCAGGGCTACCCCCGGCATTACATTCGCCGGTACCCATTTATACACCTGGGTGGAGAGAGGCACCGTGAGAGTAAAGCGTCTTGCCCAAGAACACAACACAATGTCCACGGCCAGGACCCGAACCCGGACAACTCGATCCGGAGTCGAGCGCACTAACCATGAGGCCACCGCGTGGTGATAACCTGAAAAGTACCTGCTTACCGGTCTTAATTTGAATCAATGTGAATGTGTACGAAATAACGGTAAGAGATTATGACGTAAATGAGCGAATCCCCAATATTTGGCCCCATTATTCTCGTAAAATTATTTAAAGTCTTTTCTTAATTCTGTGCCATACTACGTATTAATTTGAAGGATGACACCTTATTGGCCAGTCGAGGACGGTGCCTATTATTGTTATTGCGCACACGTTCTGCCCATCTCGAGATACTCGGGTTTCCTATCGGTTATTCTTACTAATACAGGGATATTTTTGCGCTGTTTTAAACTAACCGGAGAAAGTAGATCTTGGTAAGTATTCTTGGTATCCAAAAAGAAAACTGGGGGTAGCCTTGCAGTTTTGAGAGATAATTAAGCTTCAATTTGAGAAAGAACGCCATACATTGCTTTGTATTTTAAAGCTTTTTACAAATATTATTCATGAATTATCTTTGGATAATGCGTGGTTACCCCCAATTTTCTTTTTGGATTTCAATAACACTTGTTAAGATCTACATTTCCTGCATAGTCATAAACCGGGGCAAAAATATCTTTGAATTAGTAGCAACCGTCCTTAATATGAAAGTAGACGAGTGGTCATGGCGACGTCGACGAAAACGTCACCTCAAAATATTACTTTCCATTATCGTGATTCTTTCGCGATTATTGTATCTTGTTCACGTTATGTTTCTATGTCTTGATGAATATCTAGTTCAATTCCTTAGTCCGAAATCCAAAGTCCACATTCCGTTACAAAGTATGTAAAGTAGATACGTTATAAAGTGCGATCGTAGAATAGTTGTTCACATTTAAAACCGTTGTTAACGGCGTTGACTCCAATCAAAACCAGTAAACAGATGCTTAACAAGTTTCTACGATGGTATTTAAAAATATTTAATCCTTTTTTCTTAACAATACCGGGAGAATTAGAAAATTATCTAATTAGCCCGGTAAGATATATTACCGTTATGACTTAAAACACCAAAATGATCTTTGATCTTGCGGGACCAAGCGAGAAATCCCGAGCCCGCTAGGGTAGCCAATCACAGCGCGCGATTTGGTTCATCTTGCCCGCGCACGATAAGACCGGATATTGCATTGTGTGCAACAAAAATACAAAAACTCGTTTCCGGCCACGCGCACAATTCTTGAAGACATTTCCCCGTTACTCTGTCACGTAATCGTGCGTGGTTTATGGGTCATCGCGATTGCCTTCGAATGAAGTGATACCGAGTTCGAATTCTACTTGGGCTGCCGTCTACGAGGCAAACAAATCTTATACATGCGCAGCCACAGCACGACTCTCCAAAATTTCCAAGTCCAAAAGTCCAAAAACTGAGTCGATCTTTGAACAAAGTAATAAAATGGTACGAGCGGTTTCCCGTTGTCGTTGAAACATTAAGTGTCTGGTCTGCTAGCGCTGGAGTACTATAGCTAATAGGGGACACTGTAAACTGAAATCAACAAGTTAACGCAAATCAAATCAAATGTTTCGCGGTAACATGCATGCCATCATTTTCTCTTATTGTTTCAGGTTCTGTTTCTTATGCGTTGAAGACATTTTCCAGAAGGACCCAAGTGAGCATAAATGCCCTGATGATGGCGAAGCGCTCAGAAGGAACGAGGTTTTCAAGGACAAATGTGCTAAGAGAGAGCTTCTCTGCTTGGAGTGCTTCTGTTATAACAAATCGCGCGGATGTCAATGGACGGGTGAACTTGCTAAACTACAAGACCATGACTCTGAATGCCCTTTTTCAGAAATAAAATGCTTATATAGTGATTTAGGGTGTAGCGTTAGGGTATTGAGATATCTTTTAGCCAAGCATATAGAAAATGACTGTCTGTATAAAGTAGTTAACTGTCCGTATTGCGAACTCGGTTTTTCTGGAGTGAAGATGAGGGAGCATTTGGAAGTGTGTGGGAAATTTCCGGTTAAATGCCCTCATGGCTGTGACCAAGATGAAATTCTTCGAGAAAAGTTACAAGACCACTCAAATTCTTGCCCTAAGGTCCCAATACAGTGTAGTTTCAGTGGAATGGGATGTAAATTTCGTGGTTCAAGGGAGTCTCTGGAGGATCATATTAGTTCAAGTGCAGCTGAGCACTTAGCAATGAGCAGCAAGTATATTCAAGAAATTGTGCAGAAAATGGAAAATTTACAACTTGAATTGAACGCCTCGCAGGAATTAAATCAAAGTTACGAAGCGCGGCTATCGCTGCAAAATGAAGCTCTTGCCCTGAACAAACAAACGCTTTCAACGCATCAACTCAAGCTAGCTAGACTGGAAGCAAATTTGGACATACAACGGCAAACCTCCGACGAGCTTCGTAAAAATGTCCAGGGTTTAGTGAAAGCTAACGAAAACAGACCAGGAGGGGAAAATATCCACGGAGTGGTGCAGCGGTTGGATTTTCAAGAAGAGAGGTTGACGTTAATCGCTGAGGAAGTAACGCAACTGAGGGAATCACCGCCGTCACGCTCTTCAGGACGGGCGGGAGAACGTGTGTCACTTCCGAGTGCTAGTGGAAATAACCAGCGGCTCGATCGACTTGAACACTCTTTCACTTTGCACGAAATCCAGATGGCTGACACCGATCTTAAACTTCAGATTTTGGAGGCTGCGACATACGATGGGACCTTTCTATGGAAAATCGATGAATTTCAGCGAAGGTTTCGCGAATCAGTTGAAGGAAAAACAATCTCTGTTTACAGCCCTCCGATTTATACTTCGCGCTATGGATACAAACTCTGCGCACGCGCCTATCTCAACGGAGATGGACCAACAAGGAAAGGAAAATATGTGTCCTTGTTTATTGTGTTAATGCGCGGAGAGTATGATGCATTGCTATCTTGGCCCTTTAGGCAAAGGATAACTTTTAAGTTACTGGACCAAGAACTAATATCAGATGTTACCGAGACCTTCCGACCTGATCCGAACAGCTCGAGCTTTCAGCGGCCGCGTTCCGAGATGAACATCGCCTCGGGATGCCCGCTTTTCTGCTCGCATGACTTGCTCAGGTCCAGAGGATATATTCGTGATGATACCATCTTTATTAAAGTCATCGTGGATACCATTGGTTTACCAATGATATAAGACAAATTTGGCCATCGTGGGAAGCGAAAGGTAGCTTCACGCTGCAACTTGTCCTTCAAGAGGCACCTGTTTGTCTTCGGTAAAGCCGATGGCTCTCCTGTTCGGTACGACCATACCAGCTCACGCATTACCTTAGCGTACTCTTTGATCAGTTGCGACTAAATTCTTGGTAGTACACAATTTGATCGAATAACAAGAGGGCTGTAATAATCCTCAAAGAAGTGGTCTCCCCGAGTCGCATTCTACGCATGAACATGGCACTTTCGGTTGCCACGCTAACGAACAGAAACCAAATTGATCGGATAGTCCTGGGTTTGTCGGAAATATCTAGAAAATCCATTGACAATTACTGATGACACTTTGCCTTGTGTTTAAGAGTTTTCTATGGAACGAGTGAGTGATGTGGTACTTGCCCCGACATTTGTGCCTGGTTACAAGGAATAGCCGGCCTGCACTGGAAAGGACATTTAATCTGTGGAGTAGGGATTGCCTTATTTGTGCAAGAATGGTTTGGTTTTTTCTTCAGCTTGAGTAATCGCAACATGCTGCCTGTTAAAATTTTTCTGTTGTCGTTATTTTCTGCGGGAAACTGCTTTGACCAATATTGCCCAATAAAGGAGCTGGAGGAAGGATTGGTGGGGAACCTAGTGTCCTATTGTATTCATCTCCTGCCTTATGCAAATTATCAAATGAATTACTAAACCGGGAGCGTAGAGACTTCGTCGACGACGTCGCTTTAAAGTTCTCCTAAGCCCAAAATATTCGAAACCAGTGCGGCCATTTTTTCCTTTTTCTAACAAATCCTGCCTTTTTATAGGCTTCGAAAATTGCGAAAAACCAATCATCTGTTGTTCACAACCGAGTCACAAGGGGAATGGGTCTTGACGTCACAATCTACTTTGCATGTATGTTTACAAAGAGGGTGACGTCAAATCAGGAATAGACCCACTCCCCTTCTAACTCGGTCGTAAACAAAAGATGATTGGTTTTAAGCAAGTTTTGAACCCTATAAAAAGGCAGGATTTTGTTAGAAAAAGGAAAAAACAGGCCGCGATGTGTTTCGAAGAGGTGCAAAGATTCATTTTATCGAAAAATATATTTTGTGGTTGAGGGCACATTAAACACGCACCATAAAAGGGGTTGCTTCAGATTCTGTTTTTGTTCGAATTTATTCCAGCACAACCGATGATACAAGATGACGATCAAAAAACATTATTAAGCAGAGTCGGAACCATTAAAATATTTTTCCAGGGCGACAAAAGTGACTAGGGATTTAAAACAAGAACGACAGATAACGGCTTATAACATATTACGGACACATGTCGTCAGGGGCTCAGATAGGTGTCCACAGTTGAGTGACAAATCATCCGCATGTGTCTAGGGTACCGCGCCTTTTATAGGCCATTTCAGAAACGTGAAAGGACTGGGACGAGTTTCTCATACTTGCTTGGATTGAAAATCTAAACTCTTCAACTGAAATGTTACCAAATGAAAAGCTATCCAGCCAAGTTTGATAGTTTTCTACGGAAAATTGGCCAAATGGGAGACTTGCAAAAGTTGCAAAATCCCATACAAACTCTCTATTTTAGGTGATATTTGAAGATATATTATTTCACCATTTTCTTCCTCTAAATACATCTATTCTTGGTAAAGACTCTCAAACTTGGTTGATCTTTCATTTGAATGTCTTAGTTTTTTAAACAAACGGAAAACAACCAAACTCCTCCCAGTCCTCTCACGTTTCTGAAATGGCCTATTGTGCCTTCGTGTTTATAGGGACCTTACAAGGAAGCTCAAACTAGTTTCGGCAATTTGGAGAGTAATGATAATGATTTTATAGTGTGTTATGTTGAGTTTTCTGTAAACAGTGAGCAATGAACTTGAACTACAAGGATTAACTCTGCAACACTTTTTCACACAACGTTGCAATACCACATGAAACCCCAGTTCTTGTTTGATACGATGCGCTTATTATTGTGGTGTAATAAGTCACCATAGTAACAGGAAAAGCATCCACAATCACCCTGTATTCTGCGTGGAAACGCTCATTTTTTCTAAAAAATTAACTTGGTGACCCCCATTTTTTTGTTACTAAAAAGTGATCCGCAGACTCACTCTTTGCAAAGTTTAAGAAAATCTCTGGAACGGATTCAGAGCTACTTTCACAATAAAAAATATTTAAGGGAGCTCTAAGTCTTTTCCAGGGAATTTCTTTTAAATTTTCAATGACTGTTATCCTTGCCTGTGGATCTCAGGGGTCACAAATTTAAGCGTTTCCGCATACCCTAGTGAGTTTTCAGATGGATCGCCTGTCGTGCTATGGTAACCTATTACGTCACACCACTGAGCGCATTAATCGCTGTTTTACCTAAAACCATAACATAGCTGCTTGGTCATACAGTACAGTTTCTTAAATATTTGAACTCGTTTCAGCCTCTTTAATTACGCAACGACCTTATGCGTTCTATATATGTGTGAATTATCAGGGGCACCCAACGTCAATTTTCGAAAAATATCTGTTCGGAAGACGATTTGCGATTTGAGATCTAGAATTTTCGGAACATTTGTTGTAAAATTTCATGCTTGCCTGCCAGTCCTAGGATTTTCGCACATCTTAAAAATGGTATAATTGTCCATTTTAAACGGATTTTTACCCTAAAAAGGTCACCTAGAATTTTCGGGAGCCTTTTTTCTAAGTGAAATTTTCGAAATTGATCCCTATAGTTTTCGGATCACTACTAGACTTTCAGCTAGGAAATCCGAACAGATGAAAAGTTTTAAGGGGATAAAAATATGCCCATCACTACCGCTTAAATACTAAAATACGTTTAACAATGCTATGTTTAAGTGGTTTTGAACTATATTCTCGTTGGGTGCCCCTGAATTATTTTCTCCAGTTGAACACTGGGGATGAGTTTGGAATCCAGCCCCCCTTTGCCCACTGGGAGGTTTCTCACAGAAAAGTTTTTTCTTCAGCATCAAAAACAATTCATAGAAAGTGCATTGTTTGCAGTTGCTATAAGTAGTGATTACTATTGGAGTTTCGCGCAAAATTATTTGCCAAACAAAAGCAAAACCAGTTTGGAGCTGGTATAGTTCCTCGCTTAGCGCCTTCCTTGGATTTGCGTTATGAATGTTCGTTTAATCGTCTGCGATACTTTAGCTTTAGTTTATCTGCTTTAGAGTCAGTGTGGCTATTAATTATTATTTTGTTGCATAATAATTTTAAAAATCTTTTGTACTTTTGTCATGAACTTCTTTGGTTCACTTAAAGGGGCTAGGTCACGCAATTTTAGGCAATTTCAGCACTGATCGAATGGTCATAAAATTAACTAAAATATCAAAGTAACTGTTCAAAACTATAGAAGAACTCTAACAAAACACAGGGATGCCAAGAAGGGACATGGATGGACAAAACTGGAGAGGAGAGAATTTGGGTAAATTTGAAAAACGTCAGCCCACCTTTTTTCAAATTTATATAAGTCTATATCAAAATGTCATTTACAAAGCTGGAAAATCATTCTCAGTTGTTATGTGGCCGTGATTTTGCAAATGAAAGACTCTTGCTCTGCCAATTTGATTTTTAGAGCTCATAATTAACAAAATTAAACAAAATTACCTAAAGTAGCGTGACCTAGCCCCTTTAATGTAGAATAATTTAATTCGTCAGCTTCAAGACTTGTGATTAATTTAAAGAAGTGTTGGTGCTCATTTCCTAAGTTGACGACCAGTCCCTTCAACGAGCAACAGAATTGTGCTCTTCTTGACTACCTCCAGGCCAGCGTCATGTCACAGCACAACAAACGCTAAGGACTTTGAACATTAAGTATTTATCACTGGACAAGTTTTGGCTGTATCAGGAGTTTTAAAAACACAAAATCAAGCACTTTTCGCTTTATTCAGTTGATAATAAGCACTCCTGATGCCCGAGTTTGTACGTTTTACTTGAAATAAAGCAGAGCATTTTCTGGAACCAAAGTAGCATTATTAAGAATCGAGCATAATTTGAGCATTTTTGCAGCGTAAAACGAGAATTGCTAGGAGCATAAAATGCCAGTTTTGCCAGCATAATCAGGAAAAGTGCAAATAGGGCCCATTCCTCTTGCGCGCTCCCCTGCCAAATCACTCGCCCGATACTCCAAAAAATGATCCCACTCGCAGATTACCCAAAAGTCGCGTATCTTGCTCGAAATTTTAAGCCAAATTTACCCAAGTGTTATGTCCCAGGAGGTTCCGAGAATAGGTTCTAAGGTCGCCTTTCCAATATCCACTCCTGTTCAAGAATCGCAGTTGCTCGATTGATCCAACCGAATATAAGCATCGATAAGCAAGCAGAATGTGCCTTCATTCGCTGGGCTAACGACACGCTTGAGTAGAACGATTTATTAAGGGGCAAAATTTCGTAGTCTACCAGTATTAGACTCACCGTCGCCGTCCAAAATACCGATTTGAAATTCCCAGGCAACCCATTTAACCACGCGGTACATGATGTGGTTTCACTTCACCGGTTGCGAGCAAATTCCAAATTCTCTGGCTGCTTGAGGAATCATGAAATATTACTTGGAAAGCTGCGCGTGCAGTGATAATCTCGGGATGATCATCTGCTCCTTCAGTTATCTTCCGACCCACCCTGGGGGAAAAACATCCAGAGAATTATCAAAAGGTTCTTTGAAGACTTCTAGCCGAGACATATCCAACGTTTTAGGACACCGCTATGAGACTTCACAGAGCCAGCAAAAAGTTTGGGGGTTGCGGCTTGATTTCGCTTGGTGTTGCAATCATCTGAAGTGACATTCTAGGCAGTGTTCGAGAACAAATTAATGTTTGTGTCAGTGACGAGTCGAGACTGAGGGGCATACCGTGGCCGCAGGTCCCGCACTGGACTAGAAAGCGTTAGTCGACTAAACCGAAAAGACATCCAGGAAAAAACGTCACCGTTTTCCGAGAATGCGAGCGCCAATTTACGTTCTAGGGCAACCCGGGGACATTTTTACTGTAAAAGCATCCTCATCCTAATAACAAAGACGTATCTTCTATGTTGTTAGTGATTCAATTGAGCACATTCCTCCCGAATAAAGGCTTGCTTGTCCTCGGAATATATACACTCAGTAATATGAACTGTATGTATGGCATAGCCTGATGAATGTAGGCTTGAACAAGAATCGAAACAATGACCCTACGATTGCACTGCACACGCGGTCATGGCGGAATATAGTATCCAGTAAATCATAACAATGTTTCTTTTATTATGGAGATCATAACGTCATTCTCAAGATAAATTTGGGAGTCAGGCAGACTGAAGCATACCCGGACACTGTGTTCTTGTACCGTCATTATTTGAAGGAGGCACATAACAATACATGCCATACATATGCTTGCGTTCTCAGTTCGAATTTTATTTTATTGCCTAGTAGGATAGCAATTTCACATCAAAGGCAGGCTAACTTGCTATTTTACCGGGAAAAATAACGTTGATCATATCGTCTGAGTCGCTAGTTGGTTTTAGTTAACAGGAGTATCGTTTTTGACCTTCCAAAAAGAGGTTGCAAACTCGTGGGAGTTCCAATTCCAAGTGTGTGGCAGCCACGTGCCGCAAAGGGTTTGATTTCCGGTCGATCCAATAAAGTAACCAAAGGGTGATGGCTTCATATCGATATTTCCAAATGGTTATGTTTTATTATTCTTTGATAAGGACTATTAACCGTAGGCCCCGTCATTGTCCCGGAAAAGAAAATGGACATGGTGTCCTTTGTAGTCCGGATATTATGAAGGCGACTCTGGAGTCTATTCTGGGAACCACCTGTGTCACATTTTATCCTTGTGGTCCCTGGGAATGCCATTGGCCATTCACATACTTACTTACATACGAACTCTGAGGCTGATAACATCATGCTGAGACATCATGCATACCTAAGCTGGGTTAGATACGGCTCTATTTTATTAACGCACTGGTTTTCCGAATCTCCAGCTTCACTTTCACACACAGAAGCAGTTTTTATAAACACCTGATTGATCACGTCAAAACGGTTAGCCCGCTTCAACAAATTCGACACATCGTAGCAGTATCAGCCGGGCTTTCCAAGTGGGGAGGGAGAACGATCTTCCCCTCCCGTCCACTGGACGGCCTGATACTCGGGCTAGACACAATGTGGCTGTGCCCCAAATCCATGCCGGACTGTGCTTTCTGTCCTCACTTAAAGTGTCTTTTGTGTCTTGTGGCGAAAACAAACCAACCAAAGCAATGCACCGTCACTGACGTACGTACGTTTGTTTTCCTGCTTTAGTCGTGTCATTCTGGCTGACTGATTCAAAAGCTTTATTTCCACCCCTTTCTAGAGTCTCTCCTTTATTAATTTTCCACTGAATGAAGGACAGTGATATTGGCTTGGCTGACTGACGGGCGGACTGGAACGATGCATTGATGACCGCCAGTGCCAAACGATCGACATCATCATCATTTATTTGATTAATATAAATTATTGAGGAATAGGACTAACTCAGAGGTAGCAGCAGTTAATCTAGGCGGGCCAGACTTACAACTTACTTATAACGATGATTATTTTCACAAGCAAAGGCAATCAGAGCGGTACAGGTAAAAGGAAATTAAATAAACGGCAGATGCAGCAGAATACAAGTGAATGACAGCAGATGACAACATACAGCAAGATAGTTAAAACTGATTTTAAAAGTTTATTTAACTAGTCCTACTTTCGTCACTATTATAGGCGTTTCAATACTGAGTCATTTTCGTTTACCAAAACGTCAAAAAGGAAGGATTTCTCTTTTGTGCAATATAGCACCTCCTATTTGTGCATTGCCTAACTCAAAGTTTCCCCAGTCTTCTCGTATTCACAGTATTCGGAAATTCAGTAAAGTTATAAAATTCCAGAACCGGACGAGTTTTACTTGCAAAGTTAACCTTGCGTGACTGGGGACTGTTCTCGATCGAACCCAACATGCCAGTGCGTGTTACGAGGGCGGTGCTCATCCAAGAGCTACTGTCTAATCCGAGAAATCACGCCACCATAAGTACTTCTCTGAGCTGTTTTTTCGCATTGTGAAGAGACCAGCTCTTAAAAGCGTTAACGAGCCTCTGGCTGTTTTTCAGACTTGTGATCAAAGCCGCTTAAATCTTCTTTGGATGTCTTGCATACTATACACTCAAAAGGGCACATACCAATTGTGAATTTCATACCTCAGGCAACTTTATTTATAAACTCTACACATCTAAAGATAGAAGTCTTTGAACAAGGGTCAACCTTTCTAAACCACGTAAAATAACATGTAGTATTCAGTTAGTTATAAAAGAAACTGTTGATACCTCGGTAATGTGGTTTTTTTTTCACCTCACACTATTGTAAGCCAAATGCCCATTATTTTCTTATTTCCTTTGAGCTGTATCGTCTATTTTGAAAAGCACAAACACGACAAATAAAACTGCTGATCTACATGGATAGGTTAAATGGACCATGAGACCACTCCTGCCGGGGGCCCCCCCCCCCCCCCCCAAAAAAAAAAAGATGGGAAAATGGCGCGTTCTGGCCATGGATTCACGCGGCGTCATCCCTCGATTTAGGGGGAAGGGAGCATTTCTCTTCCATTTTAAGCTGTCCAAGATTATACGTTTTAGTACGACACGTCGCATATGACTTTCAATCAAAGTGCATGTTTGTCACTCATTGGCCTCAGTCAAGGTCAACAATAAGGGAAGTCGCTGCCACCCAAGGCTGCATGACCAAGATGCGTAAAGATGTTGCAATATATGGTATCATGTAATCCTGTTTCCTTTTTGTCGTTGTTGTTGTAGGGTTGAACTTTTTCCGACTTCCTAAACTGAGCATGGGATCCACTTACTTAGGCAATGGTCCAAATCGCATGACTTTGTCTTGCTTCAAAATACTATTCCTCGACTTTCTCATATGTTTCAAGTGCTTTAGTCTGAAGTGTCAGCCGCCTCCGCGCCCAAACCCGCCAAAGGGGCGAGAGAAGAGGACAAAGTTGATATTTTCAAGAGGCGTCTGTACAAGCTGCTCAATAGTGAATCTACATCGTACTGGCATAGATTACTTATGTCATAGATCTTTTAATATAGTTTATATACATATCCTCGTCGTCCAAAAAACTCTTGTTCTTAGGCCATCGTAGCTTGATTAAGAAAATAACACAAACAGCGGTGATAAACATTGTATTCCAACGCATTTTTTATAAAACTTGACGTTTCGTATGCTAGTCAACATACATTTTCAAAAGTGACAGTTACAATTTTTGAAAACTATATATGGATATCGTAAACATTAGAGGTCTGGAACCTAGACTGAGAAAAATGATCTGCAGCAGTACGTGTCTAGACATAATGAGAAGTAATGGCTAAAACAGCAATAACTTCTTACTACTAATATTGACATTAAGGGAAGGCTTTAGCTCTTGAATGAACAAAGTCTCTTTAATTTTGCAGTGAAAGTCAGTTTTTCCGGTCAGTTTTCCTCGTCCTCCCGCTGATTCCCCTTCGAACGCCTGCCCCGCAGGCTAGCTTTTTCATGAAGATTAAATTCTTTCATATTGGCACCCTATTTGCATTTATTTTCTTTGTTTTCTTGTGCAAATGAAGTTGTTATACAAATAAACTCGAGCAAGTGCAGAGAAGCCTGAAAGAAATCCAGGCTCCCCCGGCTCGGATGGGACTCGAACCCCTGGCCCAGTGTGATTGGTCTACCATCTGAGCCGCTATCAAACCAACTCGGAGCTGGACGCTTGCTACGTGGTATTATATCCCGTAATAGGTGATTGTGTGATAGAGAATATATGAGATACTATATATATGAGGAATTTAACACACCCATAGCTCAGAGGGTAGAGCAAATGCACTGCAATCTCACGATCAATGGTTTGAATCCTGTTTTTTTCCCAGGCTCTTTGCAGCTACTCAGTATTGTGACGGCCACTTTCGCTTAGTATGAAATTCCCGCGGCACTCGGCTGAAAAATGCATTTGCTGCGGTGATTTTTGATTGACTAAAGAGATTGCTGTCCTGGGCCACTTTGAATTCTACGAAATTTTCAAAAATTTCGGTTGGAAATTTAATGGAACGAGACACTTTCGGGAAAAATAATTCGAAAGTTTTCCGAATTTTCGAAAATTTAGTTCGATTATATCAGCCAATCAGACGTATTCGAAACGCATGAGAGAATGTAAACTAACTAGAGTGACATTGTGTCCACTAATTGACCAAACTTTGCTTGTCGACAGAAGAAGAACATAGAGTCGGTGATTTTCAATTGCATGCGACAAAACGTGCTTTTTCCAGCTGATCAAAGGTAATATTAATGGGTACATAGGTTTCCAATGAGTGATTAACCCATTGACTCCCATACTCCCACGGGTTCCCCATTGACGAGTAAAATCGTCTGGCGTTAGACAGTGTAGGTCAGGTTAAAAGTGCCAAACACGTAGTCATCTTCCTCAAACAAAAAATAAAAGAAAATCACAGAAGAAACACGCAATTCAGTTTCGCTAGTTTCCGACAACCAAAATAATCATCTGACTTCCCAACTTTCTTGTCAACTGAATCTTTGCCCTCTGTAACCAAAAAGTCAGCAATGTTCATGGCCAAACTGCAGTCGGAATACCCGGCCACTAATTTGCATGTGAATAGCGTGTACTATTGCACGCAGTATACCTCGTTCTTCAAACGATGCCG
Source organism: Montipora capricornis (assembly GCF_036669925.1). Taxonomy (NCBI): domain Eukaryota; kingdom Metazoa; phylum Cnidaria; class Anthozoa; order Scleractinia; family Acroporidae; genus Montipora; species Montipora capricornis. The sequence goes on along the minus strand of NC_090895.1, from coordinate 40,708,719 downwards.
CTACAATGACGCTGCAAGAACACAATAGTGGCCTGGTATTCTGAAGTTACTTTAATCTTAATTGCTATAACTGCGCGTACATGACAGCCAAGCCAAAGATATATATCACAAGAGAAAAGGAAAACGTTCGTCTTATTTTCACGGATATAGTTAGCACATAGTCTGAGGATTTCCCGCATTTTCCACCGAGTACTCGTCTTGGCCTGACACTATGAAACGTGTTCCGATGACAACAGTATCTTATTAAGCGTTTCCGACAAGGAAACCAGGACTGTTACACGTTTGACTCACAAGAAGGATAAACAGGAACTTCCGGTATATAGCATCAGACACTTCGTTAACTCTGCCTTTTGGGACGTGACGGTGCAATTTTAAACATTTTAAGAGGTACGCGTTTCGTTCATGTTTCTCTGAAATGGTTCAAACTCCCACAAAAGCAAACGCCAACACGGTATGGCATTTACGTGATACTAATTTCGACGTTCGCAAAATAGTTTCGCTTCGAAATGGTAAAAAGGCCACGTCTGTTTTTCATCCGTTTGCAAACATTTGACCGGAAATTAACTGACAAAGAAGGTGAGAATGGCCCGCCCTGTGGATCTTTCAGATCATCTCCTTTAGAAAACCCAAAGTCACTTCGAACATAGTTAATAGGAGAATTCTTCCTGATTAAAGGGGCTTTTGCTACACCAAGGGTAGATCCTGTTGTTAGAAGCAGACCAGTTAATTGACACGCGAGGCAGACCTTGCTTCCTTCCTTTGAACTATGTTTGAAGCCACACTGTAGGCTAGATTTTTGAATTTGAGTTCTCACTTTTAATGGCCACTCTCGGACACCGTAGTAGGCCAAATAGGTCATTTTCGAGATATCAATATTTCAGCTTGATAGTGTGGCGATAAGGACAAAAACAATAGAAACAAGTTGCAATGAATGAAAGATACTAGCATATCATCCACTTTCCTTTGTCCTCTAAACCTCTCTTTCAAGCTGAATTTTAATATATTGAAAGTGGTCTATTATTTCCAAGTATATTCTCCGCGTCATCTTCTAAATTTTGCAAATCCGAATAGGCTTGTTTCGGCAACAAAAGAAAAGAGTCGAGGTTCAAGGGAATAATTTGCATTTTCCTTTGTTTTTAACAAAACAAAAAGGCAGATTATTCCCCTGAACCTCGACTCTATTCTTTTGTTGCTGCACAATTCGAAATTGGCCTATTCCGTTCACCAGTGCTTTGTTTTCGAACCGGGGTGTTTCAACGGCGCAAATAAAGATGGTCAAAGCGGCAATGTTGCCGGTAAAATCCGTGTTAAGGTTGAATCCGTTTTTGCCCAGGTTAAATTGGTGATCCTCATTTTACCTTGATTGAATACGCACTCAGATGAATTGAAGAAACTTCTTTTGGAGCCTAAATTAAGCCTTGAGAAAAATTAGGGTCAGGTTAGGATTAATTTTGGATATCAATTGACTTGTTACAGAAAAGTAAATAATGAAAAGAATTGTGTTGGGCTGAGCGAGTTCGTTGTTGTAGTGTGTTGGAAGACACAGGACCGGACTACTGATCTGGAGGTCCCGAGTTTGATTACCCGCGGTTAATGCATAGTACAGTCCTTTGCTCCCTTACCATGTTGTAACGTTGAGACTGAATGGACCAGTGTATGAATACAGAAACCTGAGATAATACGCGTCATACGCATAAGACAGAGCTAGACGGAAGGTACAAGCGTTTTCAATCCTTTTGGGGGGGCTGATAGCTGCTACTAGGTAGAGTGCATATTCAACCTGAAACCGGATTTGACCTAACCTGCGAGCAGAGTCTCTTTCGATCTTCCTAAGTAAGTCTAGGAAGATGGAAAGTGACTCTGCTCGCAGGGTAGATTTGACCGACAACAACAACACAAAACTGTGCTATCTATACCCGGTACCAGGAGTATTTAGTTCTGGGTCAACTGCGGAATACCCTCACCTCTTCCGGAGGTATACCCTCAAAAAGGCGGGATACGTGGTTAAAAACTTTATGTTTGGAGTGGATAGGCGCGGGTATAGGTTTTGTAGGTTAAACCTATGGCAGGGTGTTCAGAAAGCGGTGTTAAGTTTTTTTCACTGAAACGCTATTCTTTAAGTGAAAGAAGAGCCGACCACGCTTGCCACCGTGTTTCCTTGAACCCGGGAAAAAATCTAACAGTACCCAGGGGTAGGAGGTTTACACACGCATCAGAACCCATAACTAAAGATCTTATTCAAACAGCATGGTGCAATTTCTAAAACAACGAGGAGTTACAATAGAAGACTGATAGTAGGGCTTCTCTTTGAAGGATTTCAGAGCTCACAAAGCTGAAGCATGACTCCTAAAGGGAAACGATTATCACAGTTCAAATACCAGGCGGGCATGCAAAAAAAGAGGTAGTTAACAATGTCAATGAGCAAACTCTTTCCAGAGTATATTGCCAGTGCCAATGACGCGGACTGAGACTTAGGCCAGCAGGTCTTTCATGGTTAGTTATACTCATTCCAAAGAAAGCAAGACTCGGCGTGCGCACGGTGGTCCAACTCTATCTGAGCCCCATTTTGACAACTTGAACTGATCCGAAATATCATAATTTCTGAATGATACAAATATTACCACACGCCTGTGACAAAAGAAGAAGATCCTAATTGCTCCGGGAGACAGGGAGCGCGGATGGAGAGCCAGTGGCTTCTGAAGAAGAGGATATTGATCGCCATTCCGAAGATCAATTGGAAATGAAGGGGTATTTTCAACGGAAATTTCTCTTTAAAGTAAATGAAACTCCGACGCTACACATTAGTTCATTCTTTGTTGCATAACATGCTGCTGCAGCTCAGGATGAGAACACAGAAGGTTATGCGAGCATATCCCGGAAAAAACCCAACTGAGACTGAGCAGTTCTTCGGATCGAAATACAAACTGGGCCTTTACAAGCCTTTACACTAGTTCATGACAAGGTGACTACACTGGGTGTACACTTTGCAAAAACTGTTAAATGAATGAAAACTGATGCACTCTTAAAAAAAAGCTTCCAATCCCATTGATGTCATTGGCTGATGAAGAGTAGTAGTATGCAGTCGAGACTTTTGTATCAACGATTTAGTTCATAAGGGAACAAATCGTAGGGCAAACAAAAACATGATTATTTTTGTACTTGACCACCATGAAAAAGTCCAACCTTTTTTGTAAGTCGCTGACAAGGGTCACGAATTTCGAACAGAGCATTTTCTCGGAAAGACAGCCGTAAGTCACGTACCGCTTTTTAATCTACCGAACAAAAAAGCTATTTTGCGCAGTCCGCGAAATATCACTCGGAGAAATTACTTCAGTAATAGCCATTTAAGAAAGGGCAGGGATGACAGAATTCTAAAAAAATCTACTTCGTAATGCTTAAAAACGAATTTGACTCAGATCCATGACTAGAAGCACCACTTCATGCGCACCCAGTTCACGTGGAGAACGCCTACAACGTAGTGTTCCAAGTCAATGTCATGATTATTTAAGATCACGTGCCAACGTAAGTGACGACCATGAAATAATAAGACGGGTTTAAATATGAGTTAATACCACTGCTGTGTTAGACATCAGAATAATGAGTACTTTGGAGCGCACGCCCATTTTCCGAAAGCCGTTGGCTTTCCAAAAGTAATACCCGAGAAATTCGTTGCAAAACAAACGTGGCAGTATTGATCTATCACTTTTCAAGTTTTAACCGAACCTTTTCTTTTTTTCTGCGAACTAAATGACGGAAACGTCTTCCAGATTTAGGACCCACGTAATGAAAGCGGTGATCAGCTGATCCGTTCATGTACATTGTACTAAGTGGGATTGAACAGATCAGTTACTGAACCCTCCTCCCAGTCGCTCTCCACATTAGTTCGAGCCCCACAGCTGAATATATTTGGCACTAAAGTAATTACTTTTCCTCATACTTTATTTTTATTCTCCAAATTCTGAGGGAATAGAGACCGGAAGTCATCCTCTTTGTATCTCAGACAAAAACAAGCTTACACACTTGTGGCTCGTGCTCTCGGGAATCTTCTGTCACGAGTTAACATTACAAATTTTTACATAACCTGAAGAGAGGGAAATCTGCCACTGGCCCGAGGCAAATGAGTCGGCCATGTACAATCGCTGCTAAAAATTTGAATGAAAAACGCAGAACAAAATTAGTAAGCTAGAAGTCAAAGCTAACCTTGAATCACACGCCCTAGCCTAACTTGAGCGGGGACAAAAAAACGATTTGATAATTGCAATTCGAAACATGAAATAAAACCAACTCTGCCGAGATTTCTACGCAAAATTCTATTTCCCTAATTTCACATCCCTCTTAAAATTCTGTACCAAGTTGAGAAACAAAAGATAACCGAGTTACACCCTTTGACGACAAAAAGGAATCTGCGTGGACCCGTATTCATCCAAAATAACCCTTGTACCCCCCACTGGCCACCAGCGTGTGAGAACATTTAAGATCATAAAAGAGTAACTACTGCGCTCATCTCAGCATTTGATGCACAAGGCACTGTGTTAATAATATTCTCAGCGTGTGTTTAGAGTGACAATTGATCAGAGGCGGGATGTGTTGTCATCAATGGGAAATGGTTCTCTGGTCAGGGAGGGATAAATTCTACCTGAATTGAAATGAGTCAGCGAAAAAGTAGACAAACCCATTTACACGGGAACAGTTGAGAAAGGAAACAACTTGCTTCTTCTTTCCAACTAATCTTGAGTAACGGCGCATTCCGTTTCCTTAATCATGGGCTCGGAGAATAGCCTGAAGAGGCATGCTGGTTTTTACCAAAAAGGCACGTTGTATAACGGTCATGAATTTTCCCAATTTGTCACTATTTTGATGTTATCTCTGGTGCATAATTATAGATTAAGTTTAGCAGATCAGTGATCATGAAAGATGGTGTCATATTCAAAAATACACCCAAGGTCAAATAAGGAAACTCGTGAGGTGATCTCTATCCCTGCTGGTTACGGCATTCAGAGGGGTTCTTGATCAAAATAAATGTAATTTCCAAGAGAGCACATTTTTGTACACTACACGTTAATGAGAAATGAAATTATAATAAGAACAACAAGGAAAAACAGAAGAGAGAACCTGTGCGGTGGCTTCATTTCATGTCGCCCATCCATCACAAGATGCTCTTAATGTTCTTGTATGCATGGATGACTGGTCGAATGATTTTAAAATCTAATTTGGTTGTGCCTCTTTTTGTTTTTGCCTTTGTTTTCTACGGGCAAGTTCAAACAAGAAGCCTCAAACTCCCAAGCTGACTGCCTCCCTTCACCTTACAGGTGCCGTTCCTTTAAGTCGTATTCTTGGGATAGAAGCCAGTCCAAAAGCCACAAGCTTTCAAAGATCTGTGGTTAATATAAGTTATTCTCCAACGTCATTAAAAAAAAACCTTTTTTCCCAGTTCTTCAATGGATGAGTTGTTAAAGTGCTTAATTTAACGTATTGTGTAGTTGACCTCTGCTATTTAAGCACGATATCTTGCGATGGAGTGAATTCACCAAAAAAACAATCCCAAAGAAGCTGCTTTGTTACAGATGATAATCCCACTCTCACAGCTTTCTTTAAAATAACAGATGGATCAAATCACAATTTCCCTGCTCAATCATAAAATTAGAAACATAAGCCCAAAAAAATGGTTTACAAGATAAACATTAATGATCTATCATTATGAATTTAAAAGAATAAAACAGACTTTCGCTTGAATATAAATGACTGCTTAAAATCTTTAAAATGACCTTTTGTTGTGCATTGTAGTGGTTGAAAAAAAAAAAAATTTTCTGTAATATGACAGAGATCTGGAATTTCCGCAGAATTCTGCTATTTGAGCTGAACCTAAAATGATAAATAAAAGTTCCCGCGATGATGGATTTGTTTTTCCGTGTCGACAAACATAGTGCTACTGGTTTAAGCGTAATTATATCAGTCAGGCAGCGTGCACCGAGAAGCCATGGAAAATAAAGAGCCAACAACTTTAAAAAACGTTACAAATCATACGTCGTAACTGAACAATTCTATCAACAAACTGAGCCTTGATTGAAACGTCAAAATGGGGCCATCTTGCTTCGCCCTTCAATTCGTGACCAAAGGTCGATAAACATGTTCCCCACACGTGTCGGAAACAAGAATGCGATATATTCAACAGTCAGATAAGGGAGTTCAAGTTTCCACTTTAAAGGATCGGGACATTCAGAAGAGCACCTGTCAAGACCATTTTTGATCGACATAGATCTTCAAGCAAACAAGATAATCAATCATTTCTAAAATGTAAATCAACGGCAACAAGAGAGAAATGACAAGTTGGCAGCTGAAACTACGTTGTGTTACGCTTATTTATGAAATCGGTACTGCCGGTAACGGTAAACTTAAGTGATTAACCAATCAGTGACAACGGATACAGACTGAAAATATCTACGTCATCGGACCAAATAAGGAACCCCGTTTGAATCTTCAGCACATCCGCTCGCTTCCAAATGTTGGCACTCGACGCGAGCCCGGGTCAAGAATACTCCTGAAAGATCTGCAGAGGAGGTCGAAGCGAGTCGGCACTCGTCGGTGAAGGAGAAGCCCAGTTAAGAAACAAGAAGGGATAAGAGACAACCACATCAAGTTCTTCTTAAATCCAACCCTTAGCAACAAAGATGGTTTGCTGCAAGAAAAAATCGATGGACGAAAAGCCAGAAATAATAGTTCCCTTTCCCGATGGTGGATGGGGCTGGTTTGTCTGTATGCTACATTCACAACACAGTTTATCGTTCTGGGAATAATGAATAATTTTGGGGTGATTTACGTGGAGCTACTGGCGGAGTTCAAGATTGGAAAAGCCGACGCAGGTAGGCTGCATACGATTTTCCTTTCTCCGATTAATTCACAATACTTTAAGCACAAAAACAACATGCAAATGAGTGTTCAGCTTGTATTGTACCACCTTTCAATAATCTTTCGTACAAGAATGACTAGTGGGTTAGAGATTTGCAGTTTTATCGGTTTCATCGTAAGAACGGCCACTAAAAGCAAAACTAAGCTTCCACCGACACTCCAAGATGTTGCCACAGGTTCCGTTTTGCACTAATCTATATTGGTCGGTAGGAAATTAAAAGCTGGCTCATCTTTCCTTTGCCTTTTAGGCATGGAAAATTTCCTTAACTCCAAAAATTACCGTTTACACTGTTCATGAAATTACATTAATCGCGCTGTCTCCTGAATGGCACTGGGTGGAAAGAAATGTTGGATTTGGCCTCGTAGGAGGCATAGATTTTGTTCAGCGAGTCGAACACGAAACGTATGCGTATGATTTTCGGATTTATTTTGCCATAAAGCTACCTCTAGATGTAATGTACAATTCGGGGTGAGGAAGGTGGATGAGTTATTTGAAGGACTCGCGGTTTTCATTCGGAATTAATTTCAGTTTTTTTAGAGCAGAAATCTTTCGCCTCTCAAAAAATTTTCGTGCCGGTTTGCTCTTCATTGTCACATGTGACATCAGATGTCAAACTTTTGTCAAAAACCTGTTTTACTTGATACTCAGCCAATAAAAACAACTCGAAGGGATTTGCATAATTTTTAGGGGTTTTCCATCACCTTCTAACCAAACCTCCACGCACACCCACTGAATCGACACTGAAATTTCGAAGCCACTTTGAATTTCGTGACACAAAGCTCGCAAATTTGGTATTTAAGGTCGCTTTCTGACGGCTTGGAATCGCCATGTTTACAGTTATGTTGCAAGCAACACCACACACTTGGTAAATACCGCCATTGTGGCGAGCTCATTCGAGCTGATTTGCATCAGTTTAAAGGTTGTGTCATCGTTGGGCAAATAACTTTTGGATTCGTTGTCGTCATAAGGATGCGCTTTAGCCGCGTACTTAATCGGCAACCAACTAGTTTCGGTCGTAGCTCTTAACATCGATCGGAAGAGCATTGCTTTTCGCAGGAAATCTGGTCGACAAGACAGTCTCGCTACATACGTACTATGAGGCCTGCTGATATCGAATCATTAGACTGATAATCGAATCATTAGACTGCATGCGTTACTTGGACAGGATACGGCCTTAAAGAATGGCAAAAAACTTGCCAAGTCATCATCAATTCCGGTTAAAAATTGTACATATTACCAGATTTATCTTCATAGACCCTTTGAAATAAAATACTGCATGAAAAATTCTCAATGTATCGCGTTACCCTTAAACGTCGCATTGAGGGGGGGTCGTGTTGAAGAGTGAAGTAACTAAGTGAACCAGGCTTTTGTGAGTTAGAATTTGTCCTGACGAAAATCTTCAGTGTGTATGGTCGAAGAGAAAAGCTCTCCCGCAGATTTCATGTGTACGACCGCCTCCCTGGGAAACAGGGATTTTTTTCCAGGGGAGGAGGGCGGATGTGCATCAGAGTTTATTTATTTTGCGTCGAAT